>NC_053428.1:94628921-94894850 GCF_007990345.1 Gossypium hirsutum | reverse complement strand
ATTTGTGCAACCCGAATCGGGTAAAGAGTTTGTCGTTTATAGTGACGCATCCCTACTTGGGTTGGGTTGCGTATTGATGCAGGAAGGTCGAGTTGTGGCCTATGCGTCGAGACAATTGAAGCCACACGAGAGAAATTATCCGACCCATGATCTCGAACTAGCCGCCATTGTGTTTGCATTGAAAATATGGCGACATTATTTGTTTGGTGAGAAGTGCCATGTGTTTTCGGATCACAAAAGTCTCAAATATTTGATGACTCAACGAGACTTGAATCTGCGACAAAGACGTTGGCTTGAGTTGTTGAAAGATTACGAGCTTGTCATTGATTACCACCCGGGAAAGGCTAATGTGGTTGCGGACGCCTTAAGCCGGAAATCACTGTTTGCTTTGCGAGCGATGAATGTACATTTGTCTGTTCTACCTGACAATGTGTTAGTAGCTGAATTAAAAGCCAAACCATTATTGACTCATCAAATTCGTGAAGCTCAGAAAGTTGATGATGAATTGGTTGCAAAACGAGCTGAGTGTGTTCCGAACAAGGAATCGGAGTTTCAGATTGATGATGATGGTTGTTTGAGGTTTAGAAGTCGTTTGTGCGTTCCAAGGAATTCGGAACTCATTCCGATGATACTGAACGAAGCCCATTGTAGCCGAATGTCAATTCACCCGGGGAGCACGAAAATGTACAACGACTTGAAACATCGGTTTTGGTGGCATGGTATGAAGCGAGACATCTCCGACTTTGTTTCGAGATGTTTAATATGTCAACAGGTGAAAGCGGAACATCAAGTGCCTTCAGGATTACTTCAGCCGATCATGATACCCGAGTGGAAATGGGACCGAGTCACAATGGACTTTGTGTCCGGACTGCCATTGTCCTCAAGTAAGAAGGATGCGATTTGGGTTGTTGTTGATAGGCTGACTAAGTCGGCTCACTTTATCCCGTGCGTACGGATTTTTCATTGGATAAACTAGCCGAATTGTATGTTACTCAGATTGTGAGATTACATGGAGTACCTATTTCTATCGTGTCGGATAGAGATCCGAGATTCACCTCGCGATTTTGGAAGAAATTGCAAGAAGCTTTGGGTACCAAGCTGCATTTTAGCACCGCTTTTCATCCCCAAACCGATGGTCAATCCGAGCGGATAATTCAGATACTCGAGGATATGCTGAGATGCTGCATCCTTGAGTTTAGTGGTTCATGGGAACGGTATGTACCTTTGATTGAATTCGCTTACAACAATAGTTTTCAATCAAGTATTAAGATGGCACCTTACGAGGCTTTGTACGGTCGTAAATGCCGTACACCATTGTTTTGGACCGAGCTCGGTGAAAGTAAAATTTTCGGAGTTGATTTGATTAAAGATGCCGAACAGAAAGTAAAGGTAATCCGTGAAAGTCTGAAGGCAGCCACAGATCGTCAGAAATCGTATGCGGATATGAAACGGAAGGACATTGAATATCAGGTGGGAGATAAAGTGTTCCTTAAAGTTTCGCCTTGGAAAAAGGTACTTAGGTTTGGCCGTAAGGGCAAGTTGAGCCCGAGATTCATTGGGCCGTACGAAATCTCCGAACGAGTGGGGCCAGTTGCGTATAGATTGATTTTGCCCCCTGAGCTTGAAAAGATTCACGATGTCTTTCATGTTTCGATGCTTCGACGCTATCGATCTGATCCGTTGCATATAATTAGTCCGTCGGAGGTTGAAATTCAGGCTGATATGAGCTATGAAGAAGAACCGATTCGTATCCTAACTCGTGAAGTGAAAGAGTTGCGAAATAAAAGGATTCCGTTGGTTAAGGTGTTGTGGCTTAAACACGGGATCGAGGAAGCAACTTGGGAAACCGAGAGCTCGATGAAAAAACGATACCCAAACCTATTTACCGGTAAGATTTTCGGGGACGAAAATTTCTTATGTGGGGGAGAGTTGTGACAACCCAAATTAGACCCTGGTCGGGATGTGGTTTCGAGACCACATTACCGAGCCAAAAATTTATTTTCGTGTTTTAATTGCATAATTGTTGTGTGACAGTGAATGTATGAGAAATTAAATGCTTAATATTAGCATTAGGATTGTGAATTCATTCAAAAAGGACCTAGTTGACGAAGTTAGGAAAGATGATAGATGAATTATAAGGATTAATTAATAATAGGTTGAGGAAGCATGGCTTTGCATGTCAATTTGCCCATAAAAATTCATGGTGGCCGGCCAAGGAGTGATAATGCTCCACTCATTCTAATTTAATATGTTTCTTTGGTGAACAAATGATGGGGATAATAATAGAAAAGGGAACAAAAAAAAATGGGTGTCATACTTGCCATCTCCTAGCCGAAAAACCAAGAAAAAGAAGGGGAGAAAAGAACTTGGAAGGAATTCGGCCATTGCTTGTGCCTAGGGAGAGTGTTTGATGTTGTGGCATGAAAAATGAGGGAGTTTGAATGCTTAATAAGGAGGGAAGAAGGAGTGTTCATATTTTCTTTCTTTTGCAATTGTTCTAACTAGAGGAAGAAGAGGAAGCAAGATTCGGCCAAGGTGGTCCTTTAGACCAAGGTATGTTCAATGATATTTTTGGAAGCTTACCCTACCTTTGGGGTGATGAGTCTAGATTCTATCTATTCCATGGTTGGATTTGGGGTTGTTGGAGAGTTAGGATTCGGCTAAGGAGTTTAAAAATAAAAGCTAGTTGATACCTTGATGCTATTAGCATGCTAGTTATATGGATGTGTTAAGTTGCTTGTTATGTTAGCATGAAAGTTGAAAATTGTTAAGCTATTTTGTTGGAGGTGCCGAACTTAGGACTAGGAAGAGAATGAGTATTCGGCTAACATAGTGGAAAGGTGGTGTTGCCGATTGCTAGATTTAGACTAGGGGAGTGGCTATAATGGGCATTAAGATGTGGGACTTAAGAAATGTAGTTATATGTGGACTTACATGATGTTACAAATAGATGTGAAAATATGCTAGATTAGGAAAACTCGATTAAGTGTTCATGAGATGAAATTAGGTGTTTAAATGATGTTATAGTTGACATTGTACATGTATACATGCATTTCGGCCATGGTCTTTGCTTGAATTTGAGATTTGTAATGTGATTTTCCTAAATTGTCTATGAATTTTTGGTTGTTGATTCCATGATAATGGTATATTGAATCCATGAAAATTTAGTAAGGTTGCATTCGGCAACTTGCTTGGAATTAAAAATTGATGTCTAAGCTTAGGTGATTTCGATGATGATATATATATATATATTCATAAGTATATTTAGTTGATTCGGCTTTGGTAGTTGCATGAGGCTATTGGCCGAATATACTAACATACATATACATGTGAAATTGGATTGTAAATATTTAGCAAGGTGGTTAAACTAGTTAAATTATTGATTTAGCTCAAGGAGTTAAAGGAGGTGAATCGAGCAAAGGCAAAGAAAAGGTTATCGAGTAGCCGAGTTGGAACCGTCTTACCCAACACGAGGTAAGTCATTAAGCATGTAGTTGGTATTATTTCAAATGGTCATAATGTGTATGTATTGATGCTGAATGGAATGAATAAATATACATATATATATATGCATGTACGTATGTGATGATGAAATTGTTGAATGAAAGAAAAGAGGTAAGATGTACTGAGTTGTTGATCTCGGCACTAAACGTGCGGGATAACCATTTATGACCATGAGATTGGCGCTAAGTGCGCGGGATTAAATTGTACAGCACTAAGTGTGCGATTCGACTATGTTGCACTAAGTGTGCGAAATGAATATGATGCACTAAGTGTGCGAATTGACCATGCGGCACTAAGTGTGCGAGTTTGACTATGTAGCACTAAGTGTGCGATTTGATTACGTAGCACTAAGTGTGCGAGTTGATTATATAGCACTGAGTGTGCGGGCTCAATATACATTCGTGAATCATTATGGACACTATGTGTGCGACACTATTGAGTCGATCGCGGACAGCGGATCGGGTAAGTGTCTTGAGTACATGGCTAATAGGTGCTATGCTTATACTTGGTGTTGAGCTCGGTAAGTTGAACCTATGTGACAAATATACTTGAAGTCACGTACATAAAATTTATCATAGAATGGGTGAAAGGCCGTTTAGTTGTATGTTTGTAACGAAAATAAAATGATTTATGAAAATGCCTCGAATATCCTATTGATGAGTATGTGGATTGTGAATGCATCAATTGGTATGAAATTGAATCGATAGGTTGGAGGAACTATGGTATGGTTCGGTATGGATGGAGTAAATTGTCTCATTCCATTTTGTTTCCTCTTGTGATAATGTTATTGATGTATAGTAGTGCATTGCTTATGACTTACTGAGTTATAAACTCACCCGGTGTTTCCTTGTCACCCATTATAGGTTGCTTGGACTCATCTATTTTTTGCGGGGTCGGGCCGTCATCGAAGTCATCACACCGGATAGCAAGTTTTGGTATTTTCTTCTTAGTTGGCTTAGAAGAACATTTTGGCATGTATAAGCTATTACGTTGTGTTTGAATTTTGGCATGTAAACTTTAAGCCATGCGAAAATGGCACGAATGTTCGATTGAGTTGGATCAAGGGTAGGCATGAAATGGACCTAGTTACTTTCGTAACAGATGCTGGCAGCAGCAGTGTCATGAGATTGAAAAATCACTAAAAATAGTAGGAGTGGAATTAATTGATGAATAAATTATGTAATCGAAGCTCGATGAGTCTGCTTTCATGAGGAAGTAACGAAAAGATCATATGGGCAGTATATTAAGAGATAATCAGATTTTTGTGGGACAGGGCCAGAACGGTTTCTGGATTCCCTGCTCCGACTTTGGAATTTCATTAAAAATTAACCAGAGATAATTAGGGGTCGTACCATATATGTACAGATTCCTCTCTGAGTCTAGTTTTCATAGAAACAAACGGAATCAGTATTGGAGCCCCGTGCAGGGAGATATCCAAGTCGTAATGGGCAAAGGTCAGTGTAGTCGACCCCTGCAACTTGGGAGACTTTGACTAATAAACTGTACTAATTGGCCCGACCAAAAATTCTAGAAAAAAATACATAGATGGGCACATGAGTCTAGTTTCTGGGAAAAATTACGAAACTGATTTTCGAGTTACGAAACTCAAGATATGATTTTTAAAACGACTAGTACACAGATTGGGCAGTGTCTGGAAAATAAATTTTGACTTAAGGGGGTTAAAGCCAGTTAACACCTCGTGTTCGACTCCGGTGTCGGTTTCGGGTTCGGGGTGTTACATGAGCCATAACACCTTCACTAACGGAACCATTTTGTTTCGCAACTCCTTCACTTCATGAGCTAGGATACGCATCGGTTCTTCTTCATAACTCATATCGGCTTGAATTTCAACCTCTGATAGGCTAATTATGTGCGATGGATCAGATCGATAGCGTCGAAGCATCGAAACATGAAAGACGTCGTGAATCTATTCAAGATCAGGGGGCAAAATCAATCTATACGCAACCGGACCAACTCGTTCAGAGATTTCGTACGACCCAATGAATCTCGGGCTCAACTTGCCCTTACGGCCAAACCTGAGTACCTTTTTCCAAGGCGAAACTTTAAGAAACACTTTATCTCCCACCTGATATTCAATGTCTTTTCGTTTCAAATCCGCATACGATTTTTGACGATCTGTGGCTGCTTTCAAACTTTCACGGATTACCTTTACTTTCTGTTCGGCATCTTTAATCAAATCAACTCCGAAAATTTTACTTTCACCGAGCTCGGTCCAAAACAATGGTGTACGGCATTTACGACTGTACAAAGCCTCGTAAGGTGCCATCTTAATACTTGATTGAAAACTATTGTTGTAAGCGAATTCAATCAAAGCTAAATACCGTTCTCATGAATTACTGAACTCGAGGATGCAACATCTCAACATATCCTCAAGTATCTGAATTATCCGCTCAGATTGACCATCGGTTTGGGGATGAAAAGCAGTGCTAAAATGCAGCTTGGTACCCAAAGCTTCTTACAATTTCCTCCAAAATCGCGAGGTGAATCTCGGATCTCTATCTGACACGATAGAAATAGGTACCTCGTGTAATCTCACAATCGGAGAAACATACAATTCGGCTAGTTTATCCAATGAAAAATCCGTACGCACGGGGATAAAGTGAGCCGACTTAGTCAGTCTATCAACAACAACCCAAATCGCATCCTTCTTACTTGCTGACAATGGCAGTCCGGACACAAAGTCCATTGTGACTCGATCCCATTTCCACTCGGGTATCATGATCGGCTGAAGTAATCCTGAAGGCACTTGATGTTCCGCTTTCACTTGTTGACATATTAAACATCTCGAAACAAAGTCGGAGATGTCTCGTTTCATACCATGCCACCAAAACCAACATTTCAAATCGTTGTACATTTTCGTACTCCCCGGGTGAATTGACATTCGGCTACAATGGGCTTCGTTCAGAATCATCGAAATGAGTTCCGAATTCCTTGGAACACACAAACGACTTCTGAACCTCAAACAATCATCGTCATCAATTTGAAACTCCGATTCCTTGTTCGGAGCACACTCAGCCCGTTTTGCAACCAATTCATCATCAACTTTCTGGGCTTCACGAATTTGATGAATCAATAATGGTTTGGCTTTTAATTCAGCTATTAACACATTGTCGGGTAGAACAGACAAGTGCACATTCATCGCTCGTAAAGCAAACAATGATTTCCGGCTTAAGGCGTCCGCAACCATATTAGCCTTTCCCGGGTGGTAATCAATGACAAGCTCGTAATCTTTCAACAACTCAAGCCAACGTCTTTGTCGCAGATTTAAGTCTCTTTGAGTCATCAAATATTTGAGACTTTTGTGATCCGAAAATACGTGGCACTTCTCACCAAATAAGTAATGTCGCCATATTTTTAAAGCAAATACGATGGCAGCTAGTTCAAGATCATGGGTCGGATAATTTGTCTCATGTGGCTTTAATTGTCTCGACGCATAGGCCACCACTCGACCTTCTTGCATCAATACGCAACCCAACCCAAGTAGGGATGCGTCACTATAAATGACAAACTCTTTGCCTGATTCGGGTTGCACTAAAATTGGAGCTTCAGTCAAATAAGTTTTTAGTTGATCAAAACTTTTCTGACATTTCCCGTCCATTCGAACTTAACATCCTTTTGAAGTAGCTTCGTCATTGGTGTGGCTATCATCGAGAAACCTTTGACAAATCGTCGGTAATAACCAGCGAGCCCTAGGAAGCTCCGAACTTCGGTAATATTTCTTGGAGGCTTCCAATTAAGTATGGCTGAAATTTTGCTCAGGTCAACTTGAATACCCGATGCGGATACCACATGACCCAAGAAGCTAACCTCTCTTAACCAGAACTCACACTTACTGAACTTAGCATATAACTGCTTATCCCGCAAAATTTGCAACACCAATCTCAGGTGCTCAGCATGTTCGGTCTCATCTCTTGAATAGACCAAGATGTCATCAATGAACACAACTATGAATCGATCCAAATATGGTCTGAAGATCCGATTCATCAAATCCATAAATACCGCAGGGGCATTAGTGAGCCCAAACGGCATCACTAAGAACTCGTAGTGACCATATCTCGTCCTGAAGGCAGTTTTGGGTATGTCCGATTCTCAAATTCGCAACTGATAATAGCCCGATCTTAGATCTATTTTTGAGAACATTGAGGCTCCCTTCAGTTGGTCGAACAAATCATCGATACGCGGTAACGGATATTTGTTCTTTATCGTCACTTTATTCAGTTGACGATAGTCAATGCACAACCTCATGGTTCCGTCCTTCTTTTTCACGAACAATACTGGTGCACCCCAAGGTGAGAAACTTGGTCGAGCAAAACCTCTATCCGTCAATTCTTGCAACTGAGATTTCAACTCTTTTAACTCGGTGGGTGCCATACGATACGGAGCTATCGAAATCGGCGTAGTCCCAGGTACAAGCTCAATACCAAACTCTACCTCCCGAACAGGTGGTAAACCCGGTAATCCTTCAGGAAAAACATCCAGGTATTCACAAACCACCGGCACAGATTCGGGTTTCTTATCTAATTCTTTGTCATCTAGTACATACGCAAGGTATGCTTCGCACCCTTTTCTTACATATTTCTGGGCCAACATTGCTGATATTACAGCTGGCATCCCCTCCAAGTCCGTAGACTCAACTCGGATTACTTCGTTATTTGCGCACCTCAAATCAATAGTCTTGCTTTTGCAATTCACAACCGCATCATGCGCGGTCAACCAATCCAAACCAAGAATAACATCAAATTCATCAAACGGCAAAAGCATCAAGTCCGCCGGAAAACAGGAACCTCGAATTTCTAGGGGACATTTCTTACACACTTTGTCGACAAGCATGTAACGACCCAAGGGATTTGACACCCGAATTACGAACTCAGTAGACTCAATAGGTAAAGTCTTACTGGATGCTAAGGTTTCACATATGTAAGAATGAGTAGAACCGGGATCAATCAAAGCAATTACATTAGTATCAAAGAGAGTAAAAGTACCGGTAATAACATCAGGCGAAGAAGCATCCTCGCGGGCACGTATAGCATAAGCTCTAGCAGGCGCACGAGCCTCGGATCTGGTCGTAGCATCTCTAGATCCTCTCTGACCACCACTAGCATTGCCCGTATTTCCAGATGGTCTACCTCGAGCAGTGGTAGCACCCGGTTTCCCACTCTGATTTTCATTCTGTTCAAACAACCTCGGGCAATCTTTAATGAAGTGGTCAACTGATCCGCACTTGTAACAGGAGCGGTCAGGGAATCTACAACTCCCCGAATGCCATTTACCGCAATATCGACATTTCGTTCTGTCTCGACGTTCATTCCCAACACTGGCGACCGAAATGCCTCGTGTACCCACAGGGGGTCGATCACGGTCTCATCTAAAAAGGCCCGAAGTGCCTCTAAACTGGCCCGCATCATCTCGAAATTTCTTCGATGCCTGTTGAAGAGACTTTCCCGAGGATCTTTTATGAAACTCTCCAGTTCCCTCATCAACTTTTTGTTTTTCTTTTCTAAGCTCTTCGGCTTTACAGGCTCGCTCGACAAGTACTACGAACTCTCGTATTTCAAGAACGCCACCGAACATTTTTATATCTTCATTCAGCCCATCCTCGAAGCGTTTACACATAATAGCCTCGGACGAAACACATTCCCGAGCGTATTTGCTAAGTCTAACAAATTTTCGCTCGTAATCAGTAACCGACATGGAACCTTGCTTAAGCTCAAGAAATTCCTTCCGTTTTTGATCAACAAATCTCTGACTGATATACTTTTTCCGAAACTCAGTTTGGAAAAACTTCCAAGTTACTTGCTCTCGGGGCACAACAGAAGTCAGAGTACTCCACCAATAGTAGGCAGAATCACGTAGCAAGGAGATAGTACACTTTAGGCATACATCGGGTGTACAAGATAGCTCATCGAGTACCCGGATAGTGTTGTCCAACCAAAATTCAGCTTGCTCGGCATCGTCGCTATCCGTAGCTTTAAATTCAGTAGCCCCATGTTTTCGGATTCTGTCAACTGGGGGCTTATTTGACCTTATTTGGTCAGTTACCGGAGGTATTGTAGGTGCGGGGGTTGTATTAGTCGAGAATGGAGGTTGTGGAACAGCCGTATTAGTTCGAATGTATTGGTTGAACCAATCATTCATCACGCTATAGAAAGCTTGTCTAGCTTCATCATTCGGGTTACTAGCATTAGGTTGAGAGTCCGCCGGCGTTGTCCCTTGTGCGGGAGCAGGCGCTACACTCTCAAGATCATCAGCTACCTCTCGGTCGGGATCGGGATCCATTACTATAAATAAACACATTTACAATTGTCAGAAATCACCACACTATCAAGTAATCACATAAAATGGCATGTATAGCTAGACCCAACGCATTACGGTAGTCCTAGAATCGACTAAACCGTAGCTCTGATACCAATCAAATGTAACACCCCGAACCCGAGACCGACACCGGAGTCGAACACGAGGTGTTAACAGACTTTAAACCCCTTAAAAAATATTTCCCAGACACTGCCAATCTGCGTACTAGTCGCTTTAAAAATCATATCTTGAGTTTCACAACTCGAAAATCAGTTTCGTGATTTTTCCCTGAAACTAGACTCATATACCCATCTACATATTTTTTTCTAGAATTTTTGGTCAGGCCAATTAGTACAGTTTATTAGTCAAAGTCTCCCATGTTACAGGGATCGACTACACTGACCTTTGCGCAATACAACTTGGATATCTCCCTGCACAGCGCTTCAATACTGATGCCGTTTGTTTCTATAGAAACTAGACTCAGAGAGGAATCTATAAATATATGGCATGACTTCTAATTATCTCTGGTTAATTTATAATGAATTTCCAAAGTCCGAACAGGGAATCCAGAAACCGTTCTGGCCCTCTCTCACGAGAACCTGAATATCTCTTAACATACTGTCCGTATGATTGTTTCGTTACTTTTCTATGAATGTAGATTCATCAAGGTTTGTTTAGATAATTTATTCACTATTTAATTCCATTCCTACTATTTTTAGTGATTTTCCAAATCTACATCACTGCTACTGTCAGCATCTGCCTTTAAGGTAGACTTTACCTATTTCATGGTTTCCATGATTCAACTAGCCCTTTTTGTATAAATAGCACAATTTATGATAGTGATTAACCATTCCCATGGCCAATCCTTGTCAAACATATCCACACCAAATGATTATAACATTATACTCAAACACATATAAGCCATTTTCGCATGGCTATCCAAAATTATACAAGTCCAAAGGGTCCACGACCCACAACAAACGGGTAGTCCTATACATGCCATTTCGAAGTTCAACCAAAATTGTACCAAAAGGGGGGGCTTTGATAGTGTGGGCGACTTTGACTTCAAGATCCCGAGTCCGATAGCTGGAGAACCAATCTATAAAACAGAGGAGCAATGAAACGGAGTAAGCAATTTATGCTTAGTAAGTTTTGAGCAAGGAATTCCAGCACAACAAAAGTATAGCATTCATATAGCTAAACGGATAATTTCATATGCACAAATTTTCGATATCATACTTGCTTCACATTACCAACCCTTATGTACATACACAAAAGATCAACTCAGCCAAAGGCCGGTAGCTCGTTTATCAACTGAGCGAATACTTATTTGGAAGGGCTCAACTAAATTCAAGCACATACGAAACATACCTCAATGTTGGGATGTTTGTAGAGCATTAACTGAAATTTTTACAGCAAGATCATTCATTCCCAAATCACGTACCTTCGGGATTTAACCGGATATAGCTCGTCGTTCAAATGCCTTAGGGACATAGCCCGGTTATAGTAATTCGCACAAATGCCTTCGGGACTTAACCCGGATTTAGTAACTTGCACAAATGCCATCGGGACTTAACCCGGATTTAGTAACTCGTACAAATGCCATCGGGACTTAACCCGGAATTAGTAACTCGCACAAATGCCATTGGGACTTAACCCGGATTTAGTAACTCGCACAAATGCCATCGGGACTTAACCCGGAAGTAGTATCTCGCACAAATGCCTTCGGATCTTAGTCCGGATATGGTCACTTAGCACAAAGCCTTCGGGACTTAGCCCGGACACCATTCAAATAACCATGCACATTTAACAATAAATCATGGCACATTCGTATTTCGTTTTCGTCAGCAAAACTCAAACACAAGACATTTATCATTCTTGCAATTTCGGCTCAATAGCCACACACAAAGAGCATGATTTTGTTTGCTTAAAACATGATCTAATCAAATCTTAATTTAAGCTCTCTTACTCAAGAACTTACCTCGGGTGTTGTCGAACGATTCCAATAGCTATTCGACCACTTTTTCCTTCCCTTTATCGGATTTATTTCCCCTCTGCTCTTGAGCTTAATTAAACAAATAAATTGATTTAATCATTTGAGCATCGAAAAGAGGAACACAAGGCACTTAGCCCATATTTATACATTAGACATTAAAGTCACATATGTACGAAATCATGAATCAAACTCAACATTAGCTAATTTTCCCCCTTGGCCGAATTTTCTAAGCCAAGACAAAAGCATCAATATGCTTGCCTCCAACCGAATACATGCAACACCAAATCTTCTTCCTATGGCCGAATATGCATGTCTATGTTGGGGCCGATTATATGCTTAATACTTCCTACAAGTATGGTTACTTGTATTGATTATAAATATCATCTTGTTTCAAGTTCAAAACTTGGCTAATACACACATATATACACTAGTAAAGCATCCTCTCCCTTTCCATCAATTTAACACATGCATTGCTCATTAACATACAAAAGTTATATTCGGCCTTAGCACACAACTTGCTAGCCGATTCTTCTCCATCTATCAACCAATGCACATATGTGCTCACTCAAAAATGCTAAAAAGGAGATTCAAGAATCATCAATCCACCATCACATGCATCATTAACAAGCTTCATATTTAGCATGCAATGGCATTAACACAAAATCCACCTAGGCCGAATCTTAACTCATCTTCATGCCTCATCACCACAACATCAAACATCAACCAAGAATGATGCATCCATGGCTGAGTGTCATTTCCATCACATAGCAAGATTTAGACCATGGGCTAGGTAGAACTCAAGCTAACAACTAAAACATGCATGCATTTCATGGAACATCATCAAACATACCTTAGCCTAGCTACATGCATGGCCGAACCTCTTCAACCTTTCTTCTTCCTTCCTCCTTAAAATTTTTGGCCAAGGATGAACCAAAGGATGAGCACTTTTTTTTCTTTGTTTTTCTTTCTAGTTTCGGCAAAATGGGGGGGGAGAAACAACCACACACTTTTTTTTGTTTTCATCACATTCCCTTTCATTATTTAATTTCCATGCTCATTATTTTATTTTTTCCACCCATGATGCACCAACAAGACATGTCTATGACATGTCTTGCCCATCACACTTGGTCTACCATGCTTGTCATGGCCGGCCACTACTAATTAGGGGGGGAATTTGACATGCAAGTCCCCCCTTTTTATTTCATGCACTAATAGGTCCTTATGCTTTGACCTACCACATTTAAAAATTTTCTCACATAAGTCCTATTGACTAAATTCACATGCAATCGACTAAATCGAAGCTTGAAATTTTCACACATTCATAATTACATATTCTAGACAATAAATATCACATCCAAACATTTCAGTGACTCGGTTTAGCGGTCCCGAAACCACTTCCCGACTAGGGTCAATTTTGGGCTGTCACAGTGCTTAAGGTGATGTGATAAAATAATTAGGTATCTGGTTTGGTTTCATTATTGAGTATAAGGGTTAAGTGCTTTAAAAGGCCTTTGATGTTCGAAATGATTAAACAAATTCATTTGTTTAAATAATTTGAGTATGTAGAATGTAATTGAATGGATATTAGGAGTTAAGCTGAGATAGTGAAATGGTTGTGTTCGTGCGTAAAAGTGTTGAACCGAAAGTTATATTGAAAGTGTGTTTTCGTTGGGTGCTTATACTCGAATGAAGAAAGTGAAGTACAAATGTGATATGTTATATGAGCCAAATTATCATGTAGATAAATATGCTTAGCTCTCGATATATTGTATATCCGGGTTAAATCCCGCAGGCTTCGTGGTGTTAATGTATATCCGGGTTAAATCTCACAGGCTTCGTGCTGGTAAAGTATATCCGGGTTAAATCCCGCAGGCTTAGTGCTGGTACTATATCCGGGCCTAAAGTCCCACAGGCTTTGTGCTAGTAACTGGATTCGGGTTTTGAAGCCTAGCAGGCTTAACACCGGTGATTCGAATGAGATTTCAAATTCAAATGATCAAAGCAAACTATTATCGAATATGTATGATACATGGAAATGACCAGGTACGTATTATATATTGATATGTGAATTGATTGCAAAGTGAGTCATTAGTATCAAGCAACGATAAAATTGTGTGAACGATTAATATATCTATGAGTAAGAGAAATGACCTATTCGATCGATGTTTGCCATTATATGGAAATATGTGAATTAAATTAGTTGTATGATCCATAAAGTAAAGTGAAGCATGTGCTGGAAATTTCTTTGTGAATTTATATTCGGCCAATAGTCTTTATGTGTGGTATACTTGTGAATATATAGCCTAGTGATTGTAATTAGAATACGAGTTTGGTAATATTCATTGTTCGATTTAAGTGACATGTTTTAATTGTTGAAAGGCTTAAAACTTACTAAGCATAGTAATGCTTACTTTGTTGCCTTAATTCTCTATTTTGTAGATTTTGTTCGTCAGCTACGGTCTCGGGGATCTCAAAGTCAAAGTCGTCCACACTATCTAAGCTTTTTGGTATTCTAGTAGTTAAATTTCGATATTGGCATGTATAGGCTTAACTTTTTGTTGTTAAATAATTATCTTTTTGATAATATATATGTTTAGCCATGCGAAAATGGCTTGATAAGTTACTGTATGTGTTCCAAATGGTTAATGTGAATGTGTGGTTGAGATGTAATTAATGTTTTAAATTTCTGATGTGAATTGAACTTAATAAATGAATCACTATACCTAATTATCTTGATATGACCCTTTTGTATATGGTAATACTCTTTAACCTTCCGGCGACGAGTACGGGTTAGGGGCGTTACATTTAATTGGTATCAGAGCTACGGTTGTAACACCCCGAACCCGAGACCGACACCGGAGTCGAACACGAGGTGTTAACAAACTTTAAAAATAATTTCCCAGACACTGCCAATCTGCGTACTAGTCGTTTTAAAAATCATATCTTGAGTTCAGAAACTCGGAATCCAGTTCCGTAAATTTTCCCTGAAACTAAACTCATATGTCCATCTACATATTTTTTTTCTAGAATTTTTGGTTGGGTCAATTAGTACAGTTTATTAGTCAAAGTCTCCCATGTTACAGGGATCGACTACACTGACCTTTTCGCATTACGACTTGGATATCTCCCTGTACAGGGCTTCAATACTGATGCCGTTTGTTTCTATAGAAACTAGACTCAGAGAGGAATCTATACATATATGGCTTGACTCCTAATTGTCTCTGGTTAATTTATAATGAATTTCCAAAGTCGGAACAGGAAATCCAGAAACCGTTCTGGACCTGTCTCACAAGAACCTGAATATCTCTTAACATACTGTCCGTATGATTGTTTCGTTACTTTCCTATGAAAATAGATTCATCAAGGTTCGTTTACATAATTTATTCACTATTTAATTCCATTCCTACTATTTTTAGTGATTTTCCAAATCTACATCACTGCTGCTGTCAGGATCTTCCTT
The DNA here is from genome assembly GCF_007990345.1 of Gossypium hirsutum. Classification (NCBI taxonomy): domain Eukaryota; kingdom Viridiplantae; phylum Streptophyta; class Magnoliopsida; order Malvales; family Malvaceae; genus Gossypium; species Gossypium hirsutum. Next base: position 94,879,578 of record NC_053428.1, on the reverse strand, counting down.
TAAGGTAGACTTTACCTATTTCATGGTTTCCATGATTCAACTAGCCCTTTTTGCATAAATAGCACAATTTATGATAGTGATTAACCATTCCCATGGCCAATCCTTGTCAAGCATATCCACACCAAATGATTATAACATTATACTCAAACACATATAAGCCATTTTCGCATGGCTATCCAAAATTATACAAGTCCAAAGGGTCTATGACCCACAACAAACGGGTAGTCCTATACATGCCATTTCGAAGTTCAACCAAAATTGTACCAAAAAGGGGGGGCTTTGATAGTGTGGGCGACTTCGACTTCAAAATCCCGAGTCCAATAGCTGGAGAACCTAAATCTATAAAACAGAGGATCAAAGAAACGGAGTAAGCAATTTATGCTTAGTAAGTTTTGAGCAAGGAATTCCAGCACAACAAAAGTATAGCATTCATGTAGCTAAACGGATAATTTCATATGCACAATTTTTCAATATCATACTTGCTTCACATTACCAACCCTTATGTACATACACAAAAGATCAACTTAGCCAAAGGCCGGTAGCTCATTTATCAACTGAGCGAATACTTATTTGTAAGGGCTCAACTAAATTCAAGCACATACGAAACATACCTCAACGTTGGGATGTTTCTAGAGTATTTACTGAAATTTTACAGCAAGATCATTCATTCCCAAATCACGTACCTTCGGAATTTAACCGGATATAGCTACTCGTTCAAATGCCTTCGGGACATAGCCCGGTTATAGTAACTCGCACAATTGCCTTCGGGACTTAACCCGGATTTAGTAACTCGCACAAATGCCTTCGGGCTTAGCCCGGAATTAGTATCTCGCACAAATGCCTTCGGATCTTAGTCCGGATATGGTCACTTAGCACAAAGCCTTCGGGACTTAGCCCGGACATCATTCAAATAACCATGCACATTTAACAATAAATCATGGCACATTCGTATTTCGTTCTCGTTAGCAAAACTCAAACACAAGACATTTATCATTCTTGCAATTTCGGCTCAATAGCCACACAAAAGGCATGATTTTAATTTGCTTAAAACATGATCTAATCAAATCATAATTTAAGCTCTTTTACTCAAGAACTTACCTCGGGTGTTGTCGAACGATTCCGATAGCTATTCGACCACTTTTTCCTTCCCTTTATCGGATTTAGTTCCCCTTTGCTCTTGAGCTTAATTAAACAAATAAATTGATTTAATCATTTGAGCATCGAAAAGAGGAACACAAGGCACTTAGCCCATATTTATACATTAGACATTAAAGTCACATATGTACGGAATCATGAATCAAACTCAACGTTTTAGCTAATTTTCCCCCTTGGCCGAATTTTCTAAGCCAAGACAAAAGCATCAATATGCTTGCCTCTAACCGAATACATGCAACACCAATCTTCTTCCTATGGCCGAATATGCATGTCTATGTTGAGGCCGATTATATACTTAATACCACACATAAATGACATACATTTTACTAACTAATGCATTCCATATTATACTCAATACGCATCCATCATTTAATCCATAACCGAAGCACCATCATGTGCAATCATATATATATATGTGTAAGAGCCGAATCCCAAATTTTGATTATAACCAAATTTAAACATATATCCAAAACATAAATCTTACCTACCATGCAATAAGCATAAATCACACTCATGGATATACCATGGCCGATACTTCCAACAACACCAAATAAAAATATACTTCATGGATCTAAGGTAGAACCAAGAAAGAAACTCATAATCATCAAGATGTAAGTAACTACCATTTTTCATCTAGATTTAGCATGAAACACAACCATCACCCTTATTAATCTCCATAGCCGAAAACCTTACTTATTCCAAAAATTCAAATCTCAACTTGGTCACGAAAATAACTTGGTATCTCACCGACACAACATCAACACCAAGCAAGAATGATGCATCCATGGTCGAGTGTCATTTCCATCACATAGCAAGATTTAGACCATGGGCTAGGTAGAACTCAAGCTAACAACTAAAACATGCATGCATCTCATGGAACATCATCAAACATACCTTAGCCTAGTTACATGCATGGCCGAACCCCTTCAACCTTTCTTCTTCCTTCCTCCTTAAATTTTTTTGGCCAAAGATGAACCAAAGGATGAGCACTTTTTTTTTGTTTTTCTTTCTAGTTTCGGCAAAATGGGGGGGGGAGACAACCACACACTTTTTTTTTTGTTTCCATCATATTCCCTTTCATTATTTTATGCCCATTCTCCTTATTTTATTTTTTCCACCCATGATGCACCAACACAACATGTCTATGACATGTCTTGCCCATCACACTTGGTCTACCATGCTTGTCATGGCCGGCTACTACTAATTAGGGGGGAAATTTGACATGCAAGTCCCCCTTTTTATTTCATGCACTAATAGGTCCTTATGCTTCGACCTATCACATTTCAAAAATGTCGCACATAAGTCCTATTGACTAAATTCACATGCAATCGACTAAATCGAAGCTTGAAATTTTCACACATTCATAATTACATATTCTAGACAATAAATATCACATTCAAACATTTCGGTGACTCGGTTTAGCGGTCCCGAAACCACTTCCCGACTAGGGTCAATTTTGGGCTGTCACAACTCTCCCCCACTTAAGAAATTTTCGTCCCCGAAAATCTTACCGGTAAATAGGTTTGGGTATCATTCTTTCATCGAGCTCTCGGTTTCCCAAGTAGCTTCCTCGATCCCGTGTTTGAGCCATAACACCTTTACTAGTGGAACCCTTTTGTTTCGCAACTCCTTCACTTCACGAGCTAGGATACACATCGGTTCTTCTTCATAACTCATATCGGCTTGAATTTCAACCTCTGATGGATTAATCACATGTGACGGATCAGATCTATAGCGTCGAAGCATCGAAACATGAAAGACATCGTGAATCTTTTCAAGTTCAGGGGGCAAAATCAATCTATACGCAACCGGACCAACTCGTTCGGAGATTTCGTACGGCCCAATGAATCTCGGGCTCAACTTGCCCTTACGGCCAAATCTGAGTACCTTTTTCCAAGGCGAAACTTTAAGAAACACTTTATCTCCCACCTGATATTCAATGTCTTTTCGTTTCAAATCCGCAAAGTTTAAGTGTTCATTACTATACGAATTCAAATTTAAATGAGATGATATGTTTAAAAGTGTACATACATGATGTTTATAGACTTGGTTAAGTCATTTCAATGTGTAATAACGAATGAATAAGAGCACTATGTGTGTGAATGATTAGAGGCACTGTGTGTGTGCGAATTCCTTTAACCGAGCACTATGAGTACGAGATCGGTCAGTGGGCACTAAGTGTGTGAAGTGGAATTCATGTAAGACCTCATCTGGGACGAAGGCATTGATTTGAAATAGTGTGTAAGACCATGTCTGGGACATGGCATCGGCTCGATATGTGAGAATATGTAAGACCATATCTAGGATATGGCATTGTAAGAGCTATATGTGCTTAATGAGTATCCGTAATGATTTCGAATGATTAAACGGGTATATTTAAGATGATAAATAAAGTAAGATCAGAATAAGTGATACAGGTATGTACGGAAGGTATGTGAAAATCAAATGAAAGTAAAAATTGGTGAGTTCATATTATATTATGTTATGTATACTAAATAAGTGAATACGTAAAAAGATGGTGGATATGTTGTTAAGAAGTGAATTCATGTTATAAATGTGTTACGGATTTAGTCTATGGAATGCTTGGTATATGAAGTCATATGTGCTATTACTAAATGACCCCTATTTTTTGTTAATCATATTCAAGAAATTATTCTGATTAAGTTCGACATTTGAAAGTCTGTAAGAACTTTTGATGAATGCTGATAATTTTGGATATATGGGTTATGTGCTAAAATAAATCCCATGCCGGTATACTATATGAGGCTTTATGCCAAATCGGTTGTATACGGGTATCGTTAACGGTGATTGAATGTGCTAAATGAATTCAATGTTCAGGTATGTGGAAGTTGATTTTCTGTTGGAAATAGGTTAAGTTGAATAGTGAGATATGATGGAGTTATAAAGGATATTTATTGGGATGTTTGAGTATATGTGTACTTTCGGTCAGGTTACAGCTTATACATGAATGAAAATGTGGGTTGATGATGTAAATTATACATGTTAATATGTGCTTAATATGTGTTTGAAATGCATTTGTGAATTAAATTAAGTGATTATTGCTTATGAAATCAAGAAAATGAGATATATGTGCATACTTGTAGAAATGTTTATGTATTTGTTTTAAGATAAGAAAATGATTTTATAGATCGATGCAAAAATCAATAATGAATTACAATTGCTATCGATGAGCTAATGTTTATATGAATATAATTCAATAAGAGGACGTTATCCTAAACTATGCATCGGTAGAAATTTTCGGGGACGAAAATCCCTAAAGGGGGAGAGTTGTGACACCCCTAATTTGACCCTAGTCGAAAAGTGGTTTCGGGACCACAAAATCGAGTCATACAAATAATTAGCCGTCATATTTTATGTTTATTATATGGGAATATGAATGTGTGAAAGTTTTAAGCTTTGATTTAGTAAATTGCATGTGAATCTAGTCAATAGGACTTATGTGTGACACTTTTGAAATGTGATAGGTCAAAACATAAGGATCTATTAGTGCATGTAATAAAAAGGGTGGACTTGCATGTCAATTTCCCCCCCTAATTAGTAGTGGCCGGCCATGACAAATAGGGTGGACAAAGTGTGATGGGCAAAACATGTCATAACATGTTATGTTGGTGTTTCATGGGAGGAATGATAAAATAAGGAGCATGGTAATAAAATAATGGAAGGGAAAATGATGAAAACAAAAAAAAGGCTTCATCCTCTTTGTTCTTCTTGACCGAAAAAAAAATGATAGAAAGAAGAAATATGTTTTGAGGATTTCGGCAAGATAACAAGCTAAAAATTTGAGGTATGTGCATTCGGTCATAGAGAAAATTGAATCAAAAGTTGGTTGATCCTTGTCCTCCATTGCCGTAGCCTAAAGGGAGGGAGAAGAAAGTTTGGTTGCCTTGATTTTTGGCTTAGAAGATGGCTAGAATGAGGTATGTATTGAATGATTCTTGAAAATCTATGCATGTTTGAGATGATTAGTTCAAACTCTACTTATCCCATAGATTAAACTTAGAATTTTGAGGTTTGGAAGAGGTAAGTACTTGAAATTCTTGGAAAATTATGTATAAAGAAGGTGGTTAGTTCAAGTTCTAATCATTCAATGGCTTGTTTATTTTGTTAAGTTCGGTTTCAAGGTTTGATCAAATTATGGTTATATTTGACATGGTTGGTTTATTTTGTTATGCTTGTTATATGATAGGTATGATTTGTGTTTGGGTGATGTGTATGTGATATTGATTATATGATTCGAAAATGAGATATGTTAATGATGAAATATAATCGGCCATGGAAGTAGCTCATTTTGGAAGTATGATTTGTGGTATATTTTTTTGTGGTTGATTATAAAATTTGGCTTAAGTGAGGTAATTGGTAAAAGATGTGTTTATGATATAATACATATGCTTTCATAAGCTAAGTTATGTATATGTGATATCTTGCATATTGGTTGTTAAGTTACATGCTTGAGTTTAAAATGTGCCTTATATGTGGTTTATGAATTTGGTAAATGATAGATTGATATTTTGGATATTTCATTAGTCAAGTGATACTGTAACTATGGTATGATTTGATTCGGCACTTATGTGTAAAATTGGTAGTTATTATTTTGGTAAAATGTGCAAAATTTGGTAAGACCAAATTTTATACTTAAGCTTAAGTGAAGTTGTTAATGCTGTATATATTAACGATTAATAAATCATGTGGTTTGGCTTGACTTAGTAAATAGTGAAGAAATGCATATTTATACATAGTGTTTATGAAAGGTAGTTTTATAAATGTGATATGAGTATTTTGTTTGTAAATGAGTAGTAAATATGTTAAGAATGGTTCTAAAATATATATGGATGCCGTGTGATTGTGTTTGATTGGGAAGTAAATTGTTTGATTTAGCTCAAGAGCTTAGAGGATCAAAGTCGGATAAGGGAAAAGAGAAAGTAAACGAATAGCCGTGGATATCTAGCCGTCGACCACTTCCAAGGTAAGTTTTAAGTGATTAAATGTTGAGTAAATTCAATCATAATAGGACATAATGAGTTGATTTAATAAGATATGATGTGGCCATGATATGTCGTAAACTCAAATGGTAAGTTCATAAGTGTTTGGACTTGGAAATTTAAGAGCAAATTGTAATAATTTGCTTTGGACAGCAACAGTAATGTGATTTTAGAAATCACTATAAATTGTTGGTGTGGAATTATAGGCTGAATAAAATATGTAATCAAAGCTTAGTTAGTCTAGTTTCTTATAAAAGAGACCGTGGAAGCAAAGAAATTTCCTATAAAGAGATATTTAAAGTTGTGTGGGACAGTGTCAGAATGACTCCGAAATCCCCTGTTCTGTTTTTAGAAAATCATTATAATTTGTACAAAAATGGTTATAAGATAAGATTTATATGATTAGACTCCCTAATGAGTCTAGTTTCAAATGAAATCAAATAGAACACATTATGAATTCTGTACAATGAAAAATTTGACTCGTAGTGAAGAGTGGTCAAATTAATCAAACAGTGAAACAGGGGAAACTTTAAGAAAAATCTGGTATTGAATGGCCAAACCAAAAATTCTGAAAATTTTATGGATGGAATATATATGAGTCTATATTCAGGGAAAATTAACGTCAATTGATTTGGAGTTTTGTAGCTCCAGTTATAAATAATTCAGTGACTATTGCTTAGGAGAAACAGCTTGTGCTGAATTTGAGATTATGTTGTAAACCTTGACAAAACTTGTTTTAGTTGCTCATAAGCTATTGATTAAACCCATACGTGAATTCTAAATTGTGATATTGTAAAATGATATATGAGTGATAGATGGATCTTTGATATTAAAATTTGTGAAATTGTAAGTTCATAAGTATTTGAATATGAAATGATAGTATGGCATGAAATTGAATTATTCATTGGAAAATGATAGATGTAGATTCAGCCAAGACAAAGTGTACACGTGAAAGTATATGTGGTATGTGAAGTATATTTAGATAATTGTGATGTGGATACATGAAAATTTATATTTTGATTTAGGATTTTATGTGATGAATGTGAATGTGCATATATGAGATAAGGCCGAATGGCCAATGTGATGAATGTGAACATGCATATATGTGATAAGGCCGAATGGCCAATGTGATGAATGTGAGCACGCATATGTGTGATAAGGCCGAATGGCCAATATGGTGAATATGAGCATGCATATATGTGGTAAAGCCGAATGGCTAATGTGAAAAATGTATGATAAATGTATATGTGGTAAAGCCGAATGGCTAATGTGAAATATGTATGAGATATGCATATGTGGTAAAGCTGAATGGTCAATGTGAAATATATATATGAGATATGTATATGTGGTAAAGCTGAATGGCTAGTGTGAAATATGTAGGCGATGTGCGTATATTGTGGCTGAACGACCAATGTGAAAGGTGTGTATTATTAGATATTTGATGAGGCAAATGAATTTCAAATATGACAGTCGATGTGAATGTTGCAACATGTGATTAAATGTACATGAAACTTGGAAATATATTCCGGGTAAGACCCGATGACTACGTGTGGAGATTATGTCCGGGTAAGACCCGATGACTACGTGTGGAGATTTTGTCTGGGTAAGACCCGATAACTTCGTGTGGAGATTTCGTCTGAGCTAAAGGTCTCGCCGATAATCCGAGTAGAGTTAAAGCTATAAGACTTCGTAATAAGAATTGCTTATAAATATATTCAATGCGAAAGGTTAAACAGGTATGTACTCCAAGTTTATATGTGAGCTTAATTTGAACTAAATCGTAAGGTAGTTGTGTGATGCATACGAGAGCAATCTATGAGACTATTCCTATGATTATGTGACATCGGATCAGTGTGAGAGGTTATGTGAAATCATACAATATAGTTATGTCACATGAGCTCACTTGTATGTGAAAGTTTAACTGCCTATTGTACATGATGAGTTATGCATATTTGGTAAAAGGATGGCATGCCCGAAGGAAGAGTGAAATAAAATATACGAACAACTATGTTATAATTTGATTGTTATCTGTTGACACTGCTTAAAACTTACTAAGCATTATAATGCTTACTCCGTTTACTCTGTTTCCTCTGTTTTATAGATCTCATTGCAAAGCTACAGGCTCGGGGATCGTCAGCAACTAGTCACACTATCACTATCCACCGCTTGTTACTGTTATGTTTAGAATTATTTTATGGCATGTATAGAATAGACTAGTGGCGGAAGAATATTTTTGGTTAATGTATATAAGCCATGCGAAAATGGCATCTTTTGAATGTTTACTTAGTGAAGTTTAAATTTTACCTCTGGTTGTGCTTAGTACTTATTTAAATGAACGATCTTTATTTCAAGAAAAAGTTCAAAATTTTACTGTTCTGACATGAGCTACAAGTCCGGTAATGCCCCTTACCTATTCTGGCGACGGTTATGGGATAGGGGTGTTACAAATTATGGGGTATACTGACTTGTACCACACGGTCAGTCACATGCTCGTGTGTGAGACTGTGTGGAGCATACTGACTTTATTTTGATAACAACAATAGGGGACACACAGCCATATAACATGACCGTGTGTCACACTTAGCTGAGATACATGCCCGTGTCTTACCCGTGTGGAGAAAAATAGGTCATTTGCAAGGCCAATTTGCCACCCTTACTCATGCACACCTAAACAATCAAAATGGTACCATTTTATCAAAAAATTAGGCAGCTAAAATCATCAATCAAATGCACAATTCATACAATATCCATTTGAACCAATTTTCAACACTCAATTCAATGCCATTTATCTAATCAAATACTTATCAATTCAACTTCTAAAATCAAACCTCATCAAAGCATTTCTCAAGCATTTAAACTCCACAATTCAATTTGCCATGTTCATACCATACAGGTCAAAATAAGCCATTTCTATTAGCCAAATACACCTCAACGTTAACATCATTTACAAGGCAACTATCATGGCTATAAACACAACCAAAATATCACACCTAGCCTATGCATGCCATATACCATATACACAAAACTCAAAAGTACCAATAGATGTCCAATAGTGTGATGATGTTCCTGACGACTTCTGGATCCGAGCTAGCCTTGATTCAATATAAAACATAAAAAAATAACACAAAATAAGCTTCATAGTGTAGTAAGCTCGAATGTAAATAACTTCATTCATCGATTAAATGCAAATTTGGGGAAGCTTGTGTATGCAAATTTGGCTAGGGGTCTCTTTGGTAGGCATTTCGGCATTTTAGGAACTTTTAGAGTATTCTTTCTTTGTGCCAATTTTTGAGTTTTGGGAGTGACCCTAGTTTCTATTTTCCTAAGTGCTGAATTTGCCTATTTTCTTCTTGTCCATTTTCGTGCTCTACCTTGCTGACCCAATTGCTTTTAGGCATTTTCTTTACTCTCTTTCTCAAAGTCGAATATTACCCTTTTCTCCTCTCAATCTTCATTCTTCTTTTGGCCGAACCTTTGTCCCTCTTCTCTCATATTCTAGCCTACTACACTTTTCGTTCTTTCTCTCCCTTGTTTAAGTTTCAGTGGTGGTAGTGGTAGTCATTCGGTGAGTTTTTTCTTCCATTCTTTCTGTAGTTTCAAGTTGCTTTCCTTTCCTTTTCTTTCTTTAAAGCCAAATGCTTCTTCTTCTTTTGGGTTCGGATTGTAAACTTTGACCTTTTACGTGGTATTGGTTTGCTGGGTCCTAGGTGTCTCGAGGGGTCTAAAGCTTTCGGAGCCTCTTTGTGATTTCATCTAAGGAAATCCTGTTCTCAATTATTTGGATCAATTGGAAATAGATGTGGTTGTATTGTGTGGTGGCCGAATATTTGTTCTCTAATCTAGGGGTTGTGTCTTTCGAATTCGTGCATATCAACCCTTAGGTTAGGTAGTCATAACTGATAGTTGACTCTTTCATCGTAGTTAGTCAACGAGGGAGGGTGATCGGTTTTAGCCAACTACCGTAGAGGAGTAGCGATATTTTCTCAACTAAGGTGAGCAAGGGTTGTCGATTTGGGGGTAAAGCTAATCATTAACCCTATTGGTTGTAAAGTCGATATGTGTATCTTGTTTGACTTTAGGTTCGAAGAGCATGGATCTTAGCTAGTTTTCACAAGAAGTTATGTAACCGTATGCCTTGTTTTGATAAATTGCTGAAAAGCCAAAATTGTGCGTGATGATTACTTTGCTATGACTGTAGATCGGTAAAATGCTAAAAAGCTAAAAATATGGCGTATGATGCCACACGAACGTACGATCGCGCGTGTGGTGAACCGAGCTCACGAAATGTGGGCGTACGACAAGGAAAGCCACCATGAGTGAATTCGTGGGCTTAAGCCGTAGTGGGCCACTTGAGCCATGAGTGGGCCAAAAAGGGCCCAATGGGCCCGTGGGCCTGCTGGTGTCAAATCAGTTGCTGGGTGGAATATGGTTGGGCTCGTCATGTCGCGTACATGGCATAGGCTGTTCTGGGCTACATTGGGCCGGACTGGGCCTTATGGGTCCACACGGATAAAATGTATGTTATGTGGTAAGTTTGGACTGGGCTACGTTATTTGTAAAACCGTGGTTAGTTCTAGGTTAAATGGGTCGTATGGGCTGCCCATAGGCCCGCGTGGGTAAATTTCACTGATAAGCGAGAAGTAGGTAGACTTGTCATGTCACACATGACTTAGGTTATTTTTGGGCCTCGACGGGCAAAAATGGGCCATGTAGGCCCAATGGGCTCGTGGGCCCACACAGATAAAATCTGCGGTATGTGACTATTAATGAACCGGGCTATTGTATACACATAACCATATCTAAGTTTGGGCTAAATAGGCCACAAGAACGTATGGGCCCCACTTGGGCCAAGTGTTGGCTTTAGGCCCATTTGCACTGTTATGTCTGTTTAGGTTACTTAAGTTGCTCGAAGCGACGGTGGACCATATGATGGGTCATAAATACCCCCAATTTGTAAAATTACCAAAATAACCATAGTTTGTAAATTGACCGTAATGCCCCTATAGGGGAAAATGACCGAAATACCCTTGTAGTGTAAAATTATCGAAATACCCTTGTAGAGCAAAATGACCGTAATACCCCTGTATGGTAATATGAAGATCATGCCCTTATGTCCCGTATGACTGATGTGCTTATGATTTACTTATCTGATTATGCTAAGTATGACTTTTCATACACTTAATATTTATGACATGACATTTTACATTGGGGTTAGGATTTTGATTTGGAGGAAGTACTGTACTAGTGGCTTTGCCACGCATTCTGATATTAGTCGCTATGCCACATTTACTGTTATTAGCAGCTCTACTGCATTACTGTTAGTAGTTTCACTGCGATATTGGTGTGTTGGTTGGGTGGGTCGATTTAATCCCCATATGGTGTGTTGGTTGGATTGGGGTGGGTTGCATATCTACACTGTACTGATACTGTATTGGGCTTAGGCCCGTACTGTTAGTATATAGGGCAAGGCCCAAGCTGTACTGATATTGAATAGTGCTCAGGCCCAGACTGTTACAGCATGCACTATTTTCTGTCTGACCGATAAAGGATTACACATTGAGTTTTCATAAACTCACCCTTTCTTTTTAACTGCGCAGGTAATCCCCAACCTTAGACGATTTGAAGCTGCGAGGAGGTGGCCACCCAATTGCAGTTGAACTGCAACTTGACTTTATCTATTTTAAATTTCATATTGGGTTTCTGATTATGTAATAAGGCCAATTGTGGATTTAAGTTTTAATTGGGCTTTAGATTATAAATTTTTAAACTGCTAGTCTAGGTAAAGACGAGTTTTTAAAACAATTACTGTTTTCGAAAACCCGCTTTTTAAACTTCATTGACTTAAAAAGCTTTCGAGTTTTCAAATCAATTTGATATAACGCCGTTAGTTAATAAGTTGACCGTTTTGACAATAACTTTTGTTAAATAATAATAAAAGGATTTAAACTCAGTAACTGATTTTTACCGTAAAGATTAATTTTTTTGAAAAACACTTCGATGTGACACGCTAGATTCGGCCATAACGTCTAGGATGGGTTTGGGGTGTTACAACAACATGATAGTAGTACCGTAGAAAAATTTCGTTCTGAAATTTTATTATTAGCATGCTTAATTTGGTAAAAATGACTAAGTCGCATAAAGTGCAAAAGTTGAGTTCTAATAGCTAAAGGTATTTAATAGCTATAAAGCTTTAAAGTATGAGTCCTTATGTTGTAAATAGACCATTAAAATTAGTAGTGGACAAGTATAGACATCATTAATGGGATTGAGTATGGTTATATAAGTAATTTAATAATTAAATAAACAATATAAGTAAAATAAAACCAAATTGCCTTGTTCATCTTTTTCTAGCCGAATTTCTAAGAAAGAAAATCCCCATTTTTTAGCATCCAAGCATTCAGCCAATATTTGCTAATGCATGTAAGTGATTTTTGGTCCTATTTTTAATGATTTCTATGTTTTTTGAGTTGTTATAGTTTCATCTAGCTAGCCCGGGGACTAATTTGCAAAACTGTTAAAAGTATAGGGTTTTACTATGAATGTATGTTAGTTTTTTTGTTGTTTGATGGATGAAAATGAATGTTTGACGCTAGTTGAACAACTTTTGTAAAGGAAATTTTAATAAATTTTTAAATTTGGGATGAAATTGAAAATTAGAAAATTATTTACAGTAAAATTATGAAATAAATGAAATGTAGGGCTTGCTAGGGGCCTAAGTAATATTTGATTATAGTGGGTTGGTGTAACACCCCGAACCCGAGACCGTCGCCGGAGTCGAACACGAGGTGTTAACAGACTTCAAACCACTTATTTGACATTTCCCAGACAAGCTGCCAATCTGCGTACTAGTCGCTTTAAAAATCATATCTTGAGTTCTGAAACTTAAAATCCAGTTCCGTAAATTTTCCCCGGAAATAGACTCATATACCTATATGGTAGAATTTTTATAGAATTTTTGGTCGAGCCAATTAGTACAATTTATTAGTTAAATTCTCCCCTATTACAGGGTGTGACTGCACTGACCTTCATGCATTACGATTTGGATAACTCCCTGCACAAAGCTTCAATACTGATGCCGTTTGTTTCTATAGAAACTAGACTCAGAGAGGAATCTATAAATATATGGAATGACTCCTAATTATCTCTGGTTAATTTATAATGAATTTCCAAAGTCGGAACAGGGAACCCAGAAACCATTCTGGCCCTGTCTCACGAGAACCTGAATATCTCTTAACATACTGTCCATATGATCATTTCGTTACTTCTATATGAAAATAGACTCATCGAGATTCGATTACATAATTTATTCACTATTTAATTCCATTCCTACTAATTTTTGTGATTTTTCAATCCCACGTCACTGCTGCTGCCAGCATCTGTTACTGAAGCAACTATGCCCATTTCGTGATTTCTCATTGATCTATCTAGTAATTCATCATACATATCACAAAATTATAATCATGACTAGCCATACCAAAGGCTAATCATTGTCAAACATCTCCCTACTACACTATTGCCATATCATGAATCTTAACACCAAAATTAATCAGCCATGACATATGGCATAAAAAGAAAATCGAATTACCAAGACTTACGACCTAACGTTATAAAACCAAATCCAACCGAACATTTATGCCATTTTCGCATGGCTAAAATTTTACATACCAAATTTCAACAAAACATATTAGCCTATACTTGCCGAAATGTTCTCCTAGACCGACTAAAAAGAAAATACCAAAAGTTGCTAGCCGGTGTGATGACTCCGATGACGGCCCGATCACGCAAAAAGAGACGAGTCCAAGAAACCTAAAATAGGTGACAAGGAAACACCGAGTGAGTATATAACTCAGTAAGTCATAAGCAATGCACTACCATCCATTAATAACATTATCACAAGAGGAAGCAAAATGGAACAAGGCTAGTTACTCCATCCATACCGAACCATACCATAGTTCCTCAAACCTATCGGTTCAAGCTCATACCAAGTCATGCATTCACATTCCATATACTAATCAATAGGATATTTGAGGCATTTTCATACATCATTTTATTTTCGTTACAATCATACAACTAAACGACCTTTCACCTATTCCATGATAAATCTTATGTACGTGACTTCAATTATAATTGTCACATAGGTTCAAACTTACCAAGCTCAACTTCAAATATAAACATAGCGCTTATTAGTCACGAACTCGAGGTACTTACCCGATCCGCTGTCCGTGATCAACTCAATAATGTCGCACACTTAGTGTCCATAGTGATTCAAAAGTATATATTAAGTCCGCACACTCAGTGCTATATAATCAACTTGCACACTTAGTGCTATATAATCAAACTCGCACACTTAGTGCTACATAATCAAACTCGCACACTTAGTGCTGTACAATTTAAACCCGCACACTTAGCGCCAATCTCATGATCATAAATGTTTATACCCGCACTCTTAGTGCCGAGAACAACAACTCAATACATCTCACCTCTTTTCTTTTCATTCAACACTTTCATCACCACATACATACATGTATATATATTTATCATTCCATTCAGCATCATTACATAGACGTTATGACCATTTAAATTAATACAAACTATATGCTTACTGACTTACTTTATGTTGGGTAAAATAATTCCGAGTCGGCTACTCGATGACCTTCGATTTCCCCTTGTTGGACGCCTCTCCTTTAGGTTCTTGAGCTTAAATAAATAAATCAACTAGTTTAATTACCTTGCTAGTTATTTATATCCCGTAACATTAATAGTTTCATATCAAAAGAAGCATACGGCAACATTTTATTTCAAGGTACATATTCATAATTCAAATTCGACCATATAAACCAATATCATCCACTTGATCAATTATAGAGAATTAAAGTTAATATCACCATGTGTACTCTATATGGCCCATTATACATAATCAAATTTAACATCATCTATATATTTACTCATATGGCCGAATATACATACCCCCATATAATATCATTTTCATTCCATTTAACACTTAATTTCCACCACATAAACACTTGGCCGAATAATCCTAAACTAGCAAAACTCCACATTTGTTCATACCATCTTTTAAATTCACATGTATATTTTATTTTTACATGAACCATAGCCGAATCGTTTTAACCATGAGTAACATAACAAGCATAAATCATACTTATGGATATACCATGGCCGATTCAATCTAATCACATCCAAAATCATCAACCATTTTCAATGCATATAACATATATAAACATGAATAAGTTTCATATAATCTCTTAACACATTAATTTCTTTCATCAACAATCTTTTGTTTCTTTATCCATCAAAACTTAAAGGTAAGAAAAAAAATCAAGTTCTTCTCACACATACCATAACCGAAAGTTCCATCCAACACTCTAAATTCAAAATTTTAGTATGGCTAGGTAAGAAAAACGTGATGATTAACCTGAACAACTAAGATTTCAAAAGAAAGATTAACAAAATTTACTAACCTCCTCTTCATTCAAAAGGCCGAATGCCTTTGCCCCCCCCCCTCTTTTTCTTCTTCTTGTACGGCTAAGAAGAACAAGGTAATAACCCCCTTTTTTTACTTCTTTTATTATCCTTAGTATTTCTTTTATTATTTCCTTTCCTTTACATAAAATAATGACCACTTCATGGAAATTTACCACATATTCTAATATATGCTCCATCATGGCCGGCCACTATGTATAAAAGAAGGAGTATTTGACATGCAAAGCCATTATTCTCACTACATGCTTTAATAGGTCCTTATAAATTAACCTATCACATTTCAAAATTTTCTCACATAAGTCCTATTTACTAAAATTCACCTACAATTAAACAAAATTCAAATATGAAATTTTCACACATGCATATATACATATAATAAGCATCAAATATGACAGCTAATTATTTTTATGACTCGGTTTAGCGGTCCCGAAACCACTTCCCGACTAGGGTCAATTTTGGGCTGTCACAACTCTCCCCCACTCAAGAAATTTTCGTCCCCGAAAATCTTACCGGTAAATAGGTTTGGGTATCGTTCTTTCATCGAGCTCTCGGTTTCCCAAGTAGCTTCCTCGATCCCGTGTTTGAGCCATAACACCTTTACTAACAGAACCCTTTTGTTTCGCAACCCCTTCACTTCACGAGCTAGGATACGCATCGGCTCTTCTTCATAACTCATATCGGCTTGAATTTCAACCTCCGACGGACTAATTATGTGCGAAGGATCAGATCTATAGCGTCGAAGCATCGAAACATGAAAGACGTCGTGAATCTTTTCAAGTTCAGGGGGTAAAATCAATCGATACGCAACTGGACCGACTCGTTCGGATATTTCGTATGGCCCAATGAATCTCGGACTCAACTTGCCCTTTCGGCCAAATCTGAGTACCTTTTTCCAAGGCGAAACTTTAAGAAACACTTTATCTCCCACCTGATATTCAATGTCTTTTCGTTTCAAATCTGCATACGATTTCTGACGATCCGTGGCTGCCTTTAGACTTTCACGGATTACCCTTACTTTCTGTTCGGCATCTTTAATCAAATCGACTCTGAAAATTTTACTTTCACCGAGCTCGGTCCAAAACAATGGTGTACGGCATTTACGACCGTACAAAGCCTCGTAAGGTGCCATCTTAATACTTGATTGAAAACTATTGTTGTAAGCGAATTCAATCAAAGGTAAATACCGTTCCCATGAACCACTAAACTCGAGGATGCAACATCTCAACATATCCTCAAGTATCTGAATTATCCGCTCGGATTGACCATCGGTTTGTGGATGAAAAGCGGTGCTAAAATGCAGCTTGGTACCCAAAGCTTCTTGCAATTTCTTCCAAAATCGTGAGGTGAATCTCGGATCTCTATCCGACACGATAGAAATAGGTACTCCATGTAATCTCACAATCTGAGAAACATACAATTCGGCTAGTTTATCCAATGAAAAATCCGTACGCACGGGGATAAAGTGAGCCGACTTAGTCAGTCTATCAACAACAACCCAAATCGCATCCTTCTTGCTTGCTGACAAGGGCAGTCCGGACACAAAGTCCATTGTGACTCGATCCCATTTCCACTCGGGTATTATGATCGGCTGAAGTAATCCTGAAGGCACTTGATGTTCCGCTTTCACTTGTTGACATATTAAACATCTCGAAACAAAGTCGGAGATGTCCCGTTTCATACCATGCCACCAAAACCGACGTTTCAAATCGTTGTACATTTTCGCACTCCCCGGGTGAATTGACATTCAGCTACAATGAGCTTCGTTCAGAATCATCGAAATGAGTTCTGAATTTCTTGGAACACACAACCGACTTCTGAACCTCAAACAATCGTCATCATCAATTTGAAATTCGGATTCCATATTCGGAATACATTCAGCCCGTTTTGCAACCAATTCATCGTCGACTTTCTGAGCTTCACGAATTTGATGAATCAATAATGGTTTGGCCTTTAATTCAGCTACTAACACATTGTCGGGTAGAACAGATAAGTGTACATTCATCGCTCGTAAAGCAAACAGCGATTTTCGGCTTAAGGCGTCCGCAACCACATTAGCCTTTCCCGGGTGGTAATCAATGACAAGCTCGTAATCTTTCAACAACTCAAGCCAACGTCTTTGTCGCAGATTTAAGTCTCTTTGAGTCATCAAATATTTGAGACTTTTGTGATCCGAAAATACATGGCACTTTTCGCCAAACAAATAATGTTGCCATATTTTCAAAGCAAATACGATGGCGGCTAGTTCGAGATCATGGGTTGGATAATTTCTCTCGTGTGGCTTCAATTGTCTCGACGCATAGGCCACAACTCGACCTTCTTGCATCAATACGCAACCCAACCCGAGTAGGGATGCGTCACTATAAATGACAAACTCTTTGCCTGATTCGGGTTGCACTAAAATTGGAGCTTCAGTCAAATGAGTTTTCAGTTGATGGAAGCTTTTCTGACATTTCTCCATCCATTCGAACTTAGCATCCTTTCGAAGTAGCTTCATCATTGGTGTGGCTATCATCGAGAACCCTTTTACAAATCGTCGGTAATAACCGGCGAGCCCCAGGAAGCTCTGAACTTCGGTAACATTTCTTGGAGGCTTCCAGTTAAGTATGGCTGAAATTTTGCTCGGGTCAACTCGAATACCCGATGCGGATACCACATGACCCAAGAAACTAACCTCTCTTAACCAGAACTCACACTTACTGAACTTAGCATATAACTTCTTATCTCGCAAAATTTGCAACACTAATCTCAGGTGCTCAGCATGTTCGGTCTCATCTCCTGAATAGACTAAGATGTCATCAATGAACACAACTACGAACCGGTCCAAATACTGTCTGAAGATCCGATTCATCAAATCCATAAATACCGCAGGGGCATTAGTGAGCCCGAACGGCATCAGTAAGAACTCGTAGTGACCGTACCTCGTTCTGAAAGCAGTTTTGGGTACGTCCGAATCTCGAATCCGCAACTGATAATAACCCGATCTCAAATCTATCTTTGAAAACACTGAGGCTCCCTTTAGTTGATCAAACAAATCATCAATGCGCGGTAATGGATATTTATTCTTTATCGTCACTTTATTCAGTTGACGATAGTCAATGCACAATCTCATGATTCCGTCCTTCTTTTTCACGAACAATACTGGTGCACCCCAAGGTGAGAAACTTGGTCGAGCGAAACCTCTATCCGTCAACTCTTGCAATTGAGCTTTCAATTCCTTTAACTCGGTTAGTGCCATACGACACGGAGCTATCGAAATTGGCGTAGTTCCAGGTACAAGCTCAATACCAAACTCTATCTCCCGAACAGGTGGCAAACCTGGTAACTCTTCAGGAAAAACATCCGGGTATTCACAAACCACCGGCACAGATTCGGGTTTCTTTTCTAATTCTTTGTCATCAAGTACATACGCAAGGTATGCTTCGCACCCTTTTCTTACATATTTCTGGGCCAACATTGCTGATATTACAGCTGGCAACCCCCTTAAGTCTGTAGACTCAACTCGGATTATCTCGTTATTTGCGCACCTCAAATCAATAGTCTTGCTTTTGCAATTCACAACCGCATCATGCGCGGTCAACCAATCCAAACCAAGAATAACATCAAATTCGTCAAACGGCAAAAGCATCAAATCGGCTGGAAAACAGGATTCTCGAATTATTAGAGGGCATCTCTTACACACTTTATCAACAAGTACGCATTGACCCAAAGGGTTTGACACTCGAATTACGAACTCAGTAGACTCAACAGGTAGAGTCTTACTGGATGCTAAGGTTTCGCATACATATGAATGAGTAGAGCCAGGGTCAATCAATGCAATCACATTAGTATCAAAGAGAGTGAAGGTACCAGTGATGACGTCAGGGGAGGATGCCTCCTCTCGTGCGCGAATGGCATATGCTCTAGCAGGAGTACGGTTCTCGGCTCGAACAGCCGTATCAGAGGCCCCTCTCTGACTACCACCCCTACCTCCTAAAATTCTCGGTGGTCTACCTCTAGTTGTCACTCCACTAGGTCTTGCACCTTGAATCTTATTCTTCTCATCAAGCTCCGTGCAATCTCTAATGAAGTGGTCCTTCGAACCGCATCCGTAACAGGCCCTGTTAGTAGACTTACCCCAACATTCACCTAGGTGTCGTCTTCCGCATTGGGGACATTCAGGTTTCTCTTGACGATTATTGCCCACACTAGCTACCGAAGTAGCTCGGGAGTCCGTCGATGGTCGTGCCCTGATGGAAATTCCCGCAGTCGTCCTCGACTTATTAGTGTCCTCCCTGAACTTCTTTACAGCTGAGAACGGAGCTTTACCCGTCAATCTTTTATGATAGTCTCTAGCTTTAAATTCAGCCTTCTTCTTCTCCTTTCCAAGTTCTTCCGCCTTGCAGGCTCGTTCGACTAGTGTTACGAATTCTTTTATCTCCAAAATACCCACTAGTAGCTTTAAATCTTCATTCAATCCTTCTTCGAATCTTTTGCACATAGCAACCTCATCAGCTACACACTCCCGGGCATACCTACTGAGTCTTACGAATTCATGTTCGTATTCAGATACTGTCATACAGCCTTGCTTGAGTTCCAAGAATTCCTTGCGCTTTTGATCAATGAACCGTTGGCAAATATATTTCTTTCGGAATTCCGTTTGAAAGAAGTCCCAAGTAACTCGTTCGTTTGGGACTATGGAAATCAGGGTCCTCCACCAATAGTAGGCTGAGTCCCGCAACAAGGATATAGCACACTTTAGACATTCATCGGGTGTGCATGACAGTTCATCAAACACCCGAATGGTGTTATCAAGCCAGAACTCGGCCCTTTCAGCATCATCAGTAACTATGGCCCTGAACTCCTCAGCCCCGCGCTTCCTAATCAAGTCTACAGGTGGCTTACTCAGCCTCACAGGATCAGTGACTGATGGCATTACGGGCTCTTGGGGTGGATTATTCAAATTCGGGAATTGTTGGACAGCCGGATTGGTTCGGGCATATTGTGCGACCCACTCATTCATCATGGTAAAGAAGGCTTGTTTAGCCCCCTCACCTTGATCATTCGCAGATGACTGAGGTTCAACAGGCGGCGTACCTTGTGCAGGAGCAGCCGCTACACTTTCAACGTCATCCGCCAAGGTTCTCTCTACACCGGGATCCATTTACTAATCAAAACAAAAATTTTAACCGTCAGAAGTCATCACACATTTAAATATTAACATTAAGACATGTATAGCTAGACTCATACGTGCTATGGTAGTCCTAGAACCGACTAAACCATAGCTCTGATACCAATAAAATTGTAACACCCCGAACCCGAGACCGTCGCCGGAGTCGAACACGAGGTGTTAACAGACTTCAAACCACTTATTTGACATTTCCCAGACAAGCTGCCAATCTGCGTACTAGTCGCTTTAAAAATCATATCTTGAGTTCTGAAACTCAAAATCCAGTTCCGTAAATTTTCCCTGGAACTAGACTCACATACCTATATGGAAGAATTTTTGTAGAATTTTTGGTAGGGCCAATTAGTACAGTTTATTAGTTAAATTCTCCCCTATTACAGGGTGTGACTGCACTGACCTTCATGCATTACGATTTGGATAACTCCCTCCACAAAGCTTCAATACTGATGCCGTTTGTTTAATAGAAACTAGACTCAGAGAGGAATCTATAAATATATGGCATGACTCCTAATTATCTCTGGTTAATTTATAATGAATTTCCAAAGTCGGAACAGGGAACCCAGAAACCGTTCTGGCCCTGTCTCACGAGAACCTGAATATCTCTTAACATACTGTCCATATGATCATTTCGTTACTTCTATATGAAAATAGACTCATCGAGCTTCGATTACATAATTTATTCACTATTTAATTCCATTCCTACTAATTTTTGTGATTTTTCAATCCCACGTCACTGCTGCTGCCAGCATCTGTTACTGAAGCAACTATGCCCATTTCGTGATTTCTCATTGATCTATCTAGTAATTCATCATACATATCACAAAATTATAATCATGACTAGCCATACCAAAGGCTAATCATTGTCAAACATCTCCCTACTACACTATTGCCATATCATGAATCTTAACACCAAAATTAATCAGCCATGACATATGGCATAAAAAGAAAATCGAATTACCAAGACTTACGACCTAACGTTATAAAACCAAATCCAACAGAACATTTATGCCATTTTCGCATGGCTAAAATTTTACATACCAAATTTCAACAAAACATATTAGCCTATACATGCCGAAATGTTCTCCTAGACCGACTAAAAAGAAAATACCAAAAGTTGCTAGCCGGTGTGATGACTCCGATGACGGCCCGATCACGCAAAAAGAGACGAGTCCAAGAAACCTAAAATAGGTGACAAGGAAACACCGAGTGAGTATATAACTCAGTAAGTCATAAGCAATGCACTACCATCCATTAATAACATTATCACAAGAGGAAGCAAAATGGAACGAGGCTAGTTACTCCATCCATACCGAACCATACCATAGTTCCTCAAACCTATCGGTTCAAGCTCATACCAAGTCATGCATTCACATTCCATATACTAATCAATAGGATATTTGAGGCATTTTCATACATCATTTTATTTTCGTTACAATCATACAACTAAACGACCTTTCACCTATTCCATGATAAATCTTATGTACGTGACTTCAATTATAATTGTCACATAGGTTCAAACTTACCAAGCTCAACTTCAAATATAAACATAGCGCTTATTAGACACGAACTCGAGGTACTTACCCGATCCGCTGTCCGTGATCAACTCAATAATGTCGCACACTTAGTGTCCATAGTGATTCAAAAGTATATATTAAGTCCGCACACTCAGTGCTATATAATCAACTTGCACACTTAGTGCTATATAATCAAACTCGCACACTTAGTGCTACATAATCAAACTCGCACACTTAGTGCTACATAATCAAACTAGCACACTTAGTGCTGTACAATTTAAACCCGCACACTTAGCGCCAATCTCATGATCATAAATGTTTATACCCGCACTCTTAGTGCCGAGATCAACAACTCAATACATCTCACCTCTTTTCTTTTCATTCAACACTTTCATCACCACATACAAACATGTATATATATATTTATCATTCCATTCAGCATCATTACATAGACGTTATGACCATTTAAATTAATACAAACTATATGCTTAATGACTTACTTTATGTTGGGTAATATAATTCCGAGTCGGCTACTCGATGACCTTCGATTTCCCCTTGTTGGACGCCTCTCCTTTAGGTTCTTGAGCTTAAATAAATAAATCAACTAGTTTAATTACCTTGCTAGTTATTTATATCCCGTAACATTAATAGTTTCATATCAAAAGAAGCATACGGCAACATTTTATTTCAAGGTACATATTCATAATTCAAATTCGACCATATAAACCAATATCATCCACTTGATCAATTATAGAGAATTAAAGTTAATATCACCATGTGTACTCTATATGGCCCATTATACATAATCAAATTTAACATCATCTATATATTTACTCATATGGCCGAATATACATACCCCCATATAATATCATTTTCATTCCATTTAACACTTAATTTCCACCACATAAACACTTGGCCGAATAATCCTAAACTAGCAAAACTCCACATTTGTTCATACCATCTTTTAAATTCACATGTATATTTTATTTTTACATGAACCATAGTCGAATCGTTTTAACCATGAGTAACATAACAAGCATAAATCATACTTATGGATATACCATGGCCGATTCAATCTAATCACATCCAAAATCATCAACCATTTTCAATGCATATAACATATATAAACATGAATAAGTTTCATATAATCTCTTAACACATTAATTTCTTTCATCAACAATCTTTTGTTTCTTTATCCATCAAAACTTAAAGGTAAGAAAAAAAATCAAGTTCTTCTCACACATACCATAACCGAAAGTTCCATCCAACACTCTAAATTCAAAATTTTAGTATGGCTAGGTAAAAAAAACGTGATGATTAACCTGAACAACTAAGATTTCAAAAGAAAGATTAACAAAATTTACTAACCTCCTCTTCATTCAAAAGGCCGAATGCCTTTGCCCCCCCTCTTTTTCTTCTTCTTGTACGGCTAAGAAGAACAAGGTAATAACCCCCTTTTTTTTTACTTCTTTTATTATCCTTAGTATTTCTTTTATTATTTCCTTTCCTTTACATAAAATAATGACCACTTCATGGAAATTTACCACATATTCTAATATATGCTCCATCATGGCCGGCCACTATGTATAAAAGAAGGAGTATTTGACATGCAAAGCCATTATTCTCACTACATGCTTTAATAGGTCCTTATAAATTAACCTATCACATTTCAAAATTTTCTCACATAAGTCCTATTTACTAAAATTCACCTACAATTAAACAAAATTCAAATATGAAATTTTCACACATGCATATATACATATAATAAGCATCAAATATGACAGCTAATTATTTTTATGACTCGGTTTAGCGGTCCCGAAACCACTTCCCGACTAGGGTCAATTTTGGGCTGTCACAGTTGGTATCAAGTTGCATGAATTTCATTTTATAAGTTTAGGGACTAAATTGTAATGAATTCAAAATTATAGGGGCAAAAGTGTAATTTTGCCAAAATATGAATTTTTTTTTAGATTTAATTGAATAGAGAAGTTTGAATGAGTTAAAATTGACTATATAGATCAAGAAAAGCAATGTATGGATTTAGATCAGGGAAAAGAAACGTGTTGGACTAACTAATTGTATTTCTTCATTTGTGTTCGATGTAAGTTTGTACATTTGAGTAGCATTGTATTATGTTTGATTTAAAAGCTTTATGCTATATTATGGTATTACGACTCTATGAAAGTATCCAACAAAGTGTCAACAATTTTTGGATTCCGTTTAAACCTTAAGAATATATAGGATACAAATGACATGTCATTAGGGGTTACTGTGTTTTAGGTGCTAGAGATGGCTTAGTTTCTGGCATGTGTTACAGTTACTTGACAGCTTGTGTGAACAGCACCATGTAGCTACGTCTTGACTAACAGCTTGTGTGAGCAGACCCATTTATGGCTTAAGAGAGCATTTATATGAGATATGAGATAGTAGTGGTTTCGACCACATGTTGGCACATTGTGTGCAAGATTCCCGTGTATCCGATATTATTCTAGTTGTTCAACAGGTATGCAAAAGGGAAGGATTGATAATTACTTCAATAAGTAATGTTGTGAAAGTATTAAAAAGGTATGAGTTGATGATGCTTTAAATATGCTTAGCCATATGCATGAAAGTATGAATGCCTATAAATTGTGTACATAAAAGCTATTATGTTTTGCAATGAGTTGCTAAGTTATGTGGTTATCTAACTTCAAAGGTTGTTGTTGCTGAGGCTAATGCCAAGTTATGTTGGGTGGTCTTAAATTGTTTTTATGCTTATATATTGAAATGGTAAGCTTTGTTTATGAATTATGAACTTACTAAGCATTGCATGCTTACTTCATGTTATTTATTTTATGTTTTTAGCTAATCAGAAGCTCGTTCATGTTGGAAGCTTGTTTAAGATCCATCACACCATCCATCGGCTATATTGGTAGATTTTTTTGATTTTGAGTCATGGTTATAATGGCATGTATAGGTGTCTTGTTTGATGAATTTAACCATTATGTGCGGCTTGTATATATGACATGATATAGTTGATATGATATCATATACATATATGGCTTTTAAAGTGGTTGTCATTTTGGCATCTAAGTAAATAGTGATGGTAGTTGAATGGATGAACATTAAGGTATGCTATGAGATGTTGTTTTGGTATGATATAAATAGTGCCTTAAAGTGTTAATGGTTAGTTTTGGCAGCCTTGAATGTATATTGGCATTTGATATAGTTATTAAGATTAATGGTATATGTGGAAATGATCATAATGGTATTTGTTGTGCATGTATTTGATATATGAACATTATGGAAAATGTGGCATTGAAGTGTTTAACTAGTTGATTGTATCATGAATGAATTTGGTAGGTGTTTAATCAAATTTGATTGATAAGATTGAGGTGCCATATTGGCATATTGGTTGAATGGTTAGTTTCTATAATTGTTAAATCTTGTGTATACATATATTAGCTATGTCTTGAGTGTGTGACTATAGGTGAAATTGGGTTGTAAAAGTGGCTAGATTTTGGGTGAGAAAAATGGCTTGGAAATGGCCTATTTTTTTTCCACTCTGCCGGAGACATGGGCATGTGTCTTAACCGTGTGTGACACATGGCAGGCGACACGACCATTTGTCCCCTGTATCTTTCAAAGGGATATAAGTCAGGTTGTTACACGGCTAGCACATGGCCTGGCAGACGGGCATGTGGGGTTATTTCAAAAGGTACACGATCTGGCACACGGGCGTGTGGCTTGGCCATGGGACCCAAGTCAGTGAGTTACATGGGCATGGACATGGGTTGGGACACGACCATGTGTCCCTATTTCGAATGCCCATACGGCCTAATACACGGGTGTGTAACACCCCAAACCCGATCTGGATGTTATGGCTGAATCTGGCGTGTCACATCAAAGCATCGTTCAAAAATTGAGTGTCGTTAAAAGTTCAGTTCTATGATTAAAACCTTTTGCTCAGGGTTAGCAAATCATCTTGTCAAAAATGTTTACTCACTGTCTGGCATTGATACTTTATGTTATTTCAAATCTCGAAAGATACTAAAGTTTAAAATATAAGAACGTCTATTTTTAAGTGTTTTTTAAAATAGTTATTAATTTTGAAAATTCGTGTTTAGCAGTTTTAAATAAGGAAATCAAAAGCCCAATTAAAAATTTAATCCCTCAATGGCCTTATTCCAGAATTAAAACCTCAAAATATAAAATTCAAATAAAAAGTCTACGGCAGAGCATCAGTGGTCATGTGGCCACCTCCTACATAGCTCAAACAGCAAAATAAATACTCCATTGCACATCCTAAGACTTGAACCTTAGACCTCATAGTTAAACAACACGTCACCTTTCCACTACACCACAAGGCTATTTGTGTCACCATTTTAGCCTCAATTAATTATAAGGCCTATAGGACAAAGTCCAGGTTCTTTTAAAAGAAAAACCAAAATAAATTATAAGAGCTAAGACTTGAACCCAAGCTCCCTTGCAACCTTAATGACGCCACCACCACTAGACCACATGCTTCCTTGTGTCATTTTTCTACCCCAATAATTTAAAAGGCCTTCATCCAAGCACCCATAGTTTTATTCACTTAAAATCAAAATTTTTGCTAAAGCCCAAGTTTGAACCCAGGACTTTTCCAACTCCTTTCAGGACCCTTAACCACTAAAGTAGACATTTAATTGTGTCATTTCCTTGCACAATTAAATACTTATATACAACCTCCTTACGGACCCATATTCAAGGCCCAATACTTGTAGGCCCAAATTCGGGGCGTTACACGGATGTGTCTCTTGGCTGTATAAGTCACACGGCCTAGCCACACGGCCATGTAACCCTTGCAGTTGGAAAATTTTTAAATTTTTTTGAAAAATTTCGTATGTTTCCAATTTAGTCCTGATTCATTTCTAATGTCTTTTGAGGGCCTCAAGGGCTCGTAAAAGGGACCGTATGCATCATTTTGACTGATATTACTATGATTTATGTTGTGGTTTGTTTGTAATAATAAAATGTTCATTATATGATGTTATACTCAGGTAATACTTTGTAGTCCTAATCTGGTGACGGATATGGGCTAGGGGTGTTACATTTAGTGGTAGCAGAGCTATAATTTAGTTTATTATCGGACTAAATTTAGCGTATGTGTAACAACCCAATTTTTACTAAATCAGAACAATGGTTTTGGAACCAAAAATTTGAGGTTGTAAAATTATTTTAATATTATTTTTGGTGTTTACAGCATGTGAATATGTATGTGTGAAATTTTCGTGAGCTAATTTTACCGTTTAATAGCTTAATTTGAGAAAAAAAGACTTAATCGCATAAAATGCAAAAGTAGCATCCTATAAGTTAAAAGTGCCAAATTGCTATGGCTTATTAAATATGAAGTCCTTATGTTGTAAATAAACCATGGATAGTAGAAATTGACATGAATAGCCTTTTCATTAAATGATCTATGATGTTTTAAACAAAGGTTAAAATGGTAATAATGGTATTAATGTATAATTTAGTAAAAACAAAATAAAAAATGGTTCCATTACAATCTTTTCATGGCCAAATGAAGCAAAAAAGAAGCTAAAGATAGGGTTTTGATATTCGGCACTCTCTTAACTTGATTAAGGTATATTTTGAGCTTGGTTTTTGATGATTTTTACGTTTTTGTGATCATTGCTTCGTGTTCTAGCTAGCCCATGCTTCAATTTTTGAAAGTGTTAATGATTTTGAAAGTTTCCATTGATGAATGTTTGAGTTCTTGAATCTCTGATTGTGGAAAATGAGTATTTGTTGATAGATTATTATGTTTTATAAAGTGATTTTTAGTGAAATTGCATAAAAGGGATTAATTTGTGAAAAGAGGAAAATGTGTGGTTAAATGTGTGAAATAAATGAAAATATGGGCTGATATGAAGCTATATGAAATTTGGCTATGTAACACCCCTAACCCGAATCCGTCGCTAGACTAGGGTTAAATGCGTTACCAGAAAAATTAGAATATTTTACGAACAATTCATATAATTATCCACAATCATAGTCAAACATTATCATAATGTCTGGGTCATTGAGACCTTAAACATGCATTAGAAAAGGGTCGGGACTAAACTGAGTTCATACAAAAATTTTCAAAACTTAAACAATTTTTCAAAGTTGTACACATCACACACCCGTCTAAACAGGCCGTATGCCTCACATAGCTTTAGACACGCCTGTGTGTCTAGGCCGTGTCAAAATAGGGCTTACATACTGACTTATCCACACAGCCACAAGACGCACCCGTGTGCCAGGCCATGTGAAAATTAGGGAGGCTAATGACTTGAGTCACACGGCCAGTCACACGCCCGTGTGTCTAGCCCGTGCTTGAAACTGACTTGGCCACACGGCCTAACATACGCTTGTGTGCGCGACTGTGTGGTCTACTCAGGCTCATTTCAAAATGGCCATTGAGCAACACAGCTGAGACACACACCCATGTCCTTACCCAATAGAGCAAAATATGCCATTTACAAGGCCAATTTGCCACCCATTAAGGGTCCTCCCTACAAAAAACAAATAAACATCAATTGCATACCAAATGCTCAACCGTTTCATTACCAATACATACACCAATAATGTCATATAATTACCAACCAAATTCATGCTTATTCACCATTCCAAATCATACCAAATCATGAGCCACAATCATGCCAAAACATATCAACCACAATCTTAAATTTACTTTATTCAATCTCATACCAAAACTTACCAAACTCCAAAATAAACACTTACCACAAACTTACCCAAAATGACCTATTCTCTTGGCCATTCAGGAACATATCATATTAGCATATAACATCACATAATTCATACCAAAACCAAGCCAAATCACATGGCTAAATATATACATTACCAAACATATTCGCACACTTCTAGCCTATACATGTCATACTTCAATATATACATTTATAAAAGGTAGCAAAATATATTTCAATAATGTGGTGATATCCTCGATGTCCACGAGCTCCCAGTAGCTTCGATATCTATAAAATAGTTAAAAAACACATAGAGTAAGCTTTCAAAAGCTTAGTAAGCCATATACAAATAAACTTAACATTCATCACATGAAAGCATCATCAAATTACATATATTTCATGGCCAAATACTATCTCATACCACATAGTTCATATACATTTAACATATTTCCAATTCATTTAGACATATAACATATTTTCTCATACTTATAACACATATGATTACTTGTACATATACTTACCTTTTATTCTCAAACATAGTATACATTTCAAACGTGCCTGGATCGGATACATAACTCATATAATTAATCATTTCTAGGAATGCCAGTTGAACCGTTAGGAATCATAAAATCATAAGGATACGCGAATAACTCAGAAAGCTCATACAATGCCAACGTTCCAGACGTGGTCTTACATGTAATGAAATATAGATGCCACTATCCTAGATAGGGTCTTACACGAAATCAAATACGATGCAAACGTCCCAGACGTGTTCTTACACATAAATCATAAGTCGATGCCAACGTTACAGACGTGGTCTTACTCAAAAATATATATCGGATCCTATGTCATGGCATATGTATCATAACTATTCCTATGGTTCGTATGGGGTTTTTTGGACATCAGAACTTTGTCGATACTCTCTCGGGTATCTTATATTCAATGCATTAAGATATTCAAAATTATTTAATAGCATATAAGCACAAACAAATCATTTCAAACACATTTATTTCTATATAGACTTACCTCGTATGGGTATGATTAGAAATGAACGGCTATTCGACGACTTTCGACTTTCCCTGATCTAATTCTATTTTCTTTAGTTCTTGTCTATATAAATTCAATTTTAACTCTTTTATCCACCAATTCATTCAAATCAATCCAAAAACACACATCTAGGGCAATTTACAAATTAGCCCTCACATTTTCATATTTTGACACTTTAGTCCCTAATTCACAAAATCACAAAATACACATAATTTCTTTGCACACATGCCTAGCCGTTCTCATAGTGTTCATACAAGTCCACATATTTCTTTTATGTTACATTTTAGTCCCTTAAAATACAAATTTCACAATTTAGCCTATTTTACTCAAATTCATAAAAAATTCAAAGACAAAATATATTAACCCAATACATATCTTACGTTTACTAACATCAAACTTCATAAAACTCATAGTTTCATCATTAGCTCAACTCAAAATCATTAACAATTTTTGAAATTCAAACATGGGCTTGATAGAACTCCAAGCAACAATTACAAAAACATAGAAATTATAAAAAACAAATCAAAACACATTCCTCAATCAAACAAAACAATGGACGAACCTTAGAACTCTTTGTCCCTTTTCTTTTTCTTGTATTTCCGACAATGGGTGAAAGAAAGAAGCTAAAATTTATCTTTGGTTTTAATTAATATAACATTAATATGCATTTTACCATTTTAACCTTATTACTAATCATTAAAATTCCACCAACTAATGCCCATTAAAGTCATTTAATTCATTCTATGGTCAAATAACCTCATAACGACCTTATAATTAATAAACCATAATGAATAGGCATTTAAACAAATAGAAGGCCACTTCTACATTTTACGCGATTAGGTCATTTTCATAAATTAAGCACACAACTAATCGAATTTTCATACGGAACTTTCACACATGTCAGCTCACATATTATAAGCATAAAAAATAATATTAAAATATTTTTTTACTCAAATTTGTGGTCCTGAAACCACTATTTCGACTAGGGTCTAAACCGAACTATTACAACTCTTCCCCCTTAGGGATTTTCGTCCCCAAAAATCTTACGTTTGAACAAATTCGAATATTGCTGTCTCATAGCATCTTCAGGCTGTAGCTTCTTCAAAACCGTGTCGATGCCACATCACTTTTACTAATGAAATTTTCTTGTTTCTAAGGTTTTATCCTCGCAAGCTAAAATACGGATCGGTTCTTCTTCGTAGGTCATATCAGACTAAATCTCAATCTCAAACGGAGGAATCACATGTGAAGGATTGGATCTGTATCGTCCAAGCATCGATACGTGAAGCACATTATGAATCTTTTCTAGCTCTAGTGGCAACAACTATCTATATGCAATCAGTCCGATATACTCGATAATCTCATACGGCCCGATAAACGTTGGACTCAATTTGCCTTTTTTGCCAAATCTGAATATTTTCTTCCATGGTGAGACTTTCAAAAACACTTTATCACCGATTTCAAATTCAATGTCTTTTCGTTTCAAATCTGCATATGATTTCTGACAATCGGAAGCTGCTTTCAGACTATCTTGGATCACTTTTACTTTCTGTTCAGTCTCTTTTATCAAATCGACCCCATGTATCTTATTCTCACTGAGCTCAGTCCAATACAAAGGTGTTCGACATTTATGACTATATAAGGCTTCGTACAGTGCCATTTTAATGCTCCATTGAAAACTATTATTGTATGTGAATTCAATCAATGGCAAATACTATTCCCATTTGCCTTCAAACTCAAGAATGCAACATCTCAACATATCCTCGAGAATCTAAATAATTCACTCGGATTGACCATCCGTTTGCGGGTGAAAAGGAGTAATGAAATGCAATTTTGTACCTAAAGCCTCTTGCAGTTTCTTTCAAAATCGTGAAGTGAATCTCGGATCTCTATATGACACGATGACAATGGTACTCCGTATAATCTTACAACATTAGGAATGTATAATTCAGCTAACTTGTCAAGCGAATAATTAGATCGTACTAGAATAAAATGTGCTGAGTTTGTCAACCGGTCAACTACGAGTCAGATAGCATCTTTCTTTCTAGGAGAGAGGGGCAAACCCGAAACAAAATCCATTGTCACTCTATCCCATTTCCACTTGAGAATCATAATCAGTAGTAACAACCCAGATGGCACTTGATGTTAAGCTTTAACTTGCTGACATATTAAACATTTAAAAACAAAGTCTGAGATGTCACGCTTCATACCAGGCCACCAATAAAGCCATTTCAGATCGTTATACATTTTCGTACTATCCAGATGCACAGTTAAATAACTATTGTGAGCTTCGTTCAAAATTATCTGAATCAATTCTAGATTTCTCAGAACACAAATTCGATCTCAGAATCTCAAACAATCATTATTATCAACTTGAAATTCAGAATTAGAATGCAAATCACACTGAGTTCATTTTGCGATTATCTCATTATCAACCTTTTGAGCATCAATAATCTGTTGTAAAAAAAATAGTCTCATTTTCAATTCAGCTAAAACTAAACCATTATTGGACAAAACTAAATGAGTATTCATGGCACGTAATGCAAACAGTGATTTTAGACTTAAAGCATTAGCAACAACATTTTCTTTTCCCGGATAATAGTCAATCACAGACTCATAGTCTTTTAGTGGTTTTAACCACCTTCTTTGTCGCAGATTAAGATCTTTCTAAGTCATCAGATATTTCAAACTCTTATGATCAGAATATACGTGACATTTCTCACCAAACAGATAGTGGCACCAAGTCTTCAAAGTAAATACAATTGCAGCTAACTTTAGGTCGTGCGTCGGATAGTTCTTTTCATGTGGCTTTAACTGTCTCGAAGCATAAGCAATGACTTTGCCTTCCTTCATCAAAACACATCCCAAACCGTTTAAAGAAGCATCACTGTAGATCACAAATTCTTTACCCAATTAGGGTTCTACTAACACTGGAGCTTCAGTCAATAGGGATTTCAACTGATCAAAGCTTTTCTAACACTTTTCAGACCATTCAAATTTCACATCTTTCTGAAGCAGTTTCGTCAACGGAGTTGCAATCATAGAAAAGCCTTTTACAAACCGTCTATATTAACAGACAAGTCTCAGAAAATTGCAGACTTCAGAAACATTTCTCGAAGGCTTATAATCCAGAATATCTAAAATCTTACTCGAGTCAACTTGGATACCTGGTGCTAACACAATATGGCCCAGAAAATTAACTTCTCTTAACTAGAATTCACATTTGCTAAACTTCGCATACAATTTCTTATCTCGCAAAGTCTGTAGCACTATTCTCAAATGCTCAGCATGCTCAGATTCATCATGCAAATAAATCAATATGTCATTAATGAATACATTAATAAATTGATCTAAATATGGTCTAAATATTCATCAAATCCATAAAGACAATAGGTGCATTCGTCAATCCGAAAGGCATAACTAAGAACTCATAGTGGACATACCTTGTTCTGAATGCTGTTTTCAGAATGTTTAAATCTTTTACTCGTAACTGATAATAGCCCGACCTTAGATCTATCTTAGAAAACACAGTAGCTCCCTTCAACTGATCAAATAAATCATCTATTCGAGGTAGAGGATACATGTTCTTTATAGTCACATTGTTCAACTGATGATAATCAATGCACATTTTCATCGTGCCGTCTTTCATTTTCACAAACAGAACAAGAGCACCCCAATGTGAGAAACTCGGTCTTGCAAATCCTCTATCGGTCAACTTTTGCAACTGAGACTTTAATACTTTTAGTTCAGTCAGAGGCATTCTATACGGAGCTATCAAAATCAGAGTAGTTCCTGGTACTAACTCAATGCCAAATTCAACTTCTCGGATTAGAGGTATTCTCGAAAGTTCTTCAGGAAACACATTAGGGAATTCACAGACAACAGGCATTGATTCAACATTTTTTTTTGTTACCTTCGAATCAATCATATAAACAAAGTAAGCTTCACCACCTTTTCTCACAATGCTCAGAGCTTTCATTGAAGATATCACAGTAGCAATCCATTCAAATCACTAGATTCAATTCGAACTATTTCATCATTCTTGCATCTCAAATCAATATTTTTTCGTTTGCAATTCACAACAGCATTATGTAAAGTTAACCAATCCATACCCAGAATTTTATCAAACTCATCAAAAGGTAATAACATCAGATCGGGCAGAGAACAAATGTCTCAAAACATTAACGGACAATTCTTGCAGACTTTGTCAACTAAAACACTTTTACCTAGGGGGTTTAATACTCTAATCACGAATTCAGTAGACTCTATAGGAAAAGTCTTACTGGATACTAAATTCATTCATATATACGAATGTGTTGATCCAGGATCTATCAAAGCAATCACAGAAGTATCGTAAAGAGTAAATGTACCCGTAATCATATCTAGAGACAAAGCTTCCTCACGAGCTTAGACGACGTAGGCTCTAGCAGGTGCTCTAGCCTCGTATTGAACAACAATGTCTTTAGTCCCTCTTTGACTACCACTCACATTTCTCGTATTTCTAGGAGGTCTACCTTGAGCTGAAGTGTTACTAGGTTTCAGATTTTGTAGAATTTCTTGCTCGATAGATTCGGGGCAATCATAGATGAAATGGTCTAATGATCCACATTTGAAACAAGCCCAATCTTACAATCTTCAATTTTCAGGATGTCTTTTACTAGTGTTTGCACTTAGGACGATCAAATTTGACATTTCCAACACTTGCAATAAAAGTAGCTGGAGCTCTAAAGATTTTGCACGATCTCTACTCAAATGCCCCACATTAGCCTTTGAATGACTAAAATCACCTCAGAATTTCTTTGACACAGACTAAAATGATTTACTCATAGGTCTTTTTCTCATATCTCTAGCATCTGAATCAACTTTCTTTTCCCTTTCCCTAGTTCTTCAACTTCACAGGCTCGTTCAACAAGCACAATGAATTTTTTTATCTTTAGAATCCCGACTAAGAAATGGATATCTTCATTCAAACCATCTTCAGATCTTTTACACATTATTCCTTCAGTTGAAACACATTCTCATGCATACTGGTTCAATCTTACGAATTCTCATTCGTATTCTGTAACAGACATAAGACCTTGCTTCAGTTCAAGAAACTCTTGAACGTGGAAGAAATCCCAAGTGATTCATTCCCTCAGAACCACGGATATTAAAGTTTTCCACCAATGATAGGTTGTATCTCTCACAAGCGAAATGAAACACTTTAGGCATTCATTGAGAGTCAATGACAATTCATCAAATACTCTTATCGTATTGTCTAACTAGAACTTGGCTCTTTCAACATCATCATTCGTAGTAGCATGTAATTCTTTGGCCCCATATTTTCTAATCTTATAGACCGGCGGCTTACCTAACTGAATTGGATTCGCTTGTGGCATAACAGGGACTTACGGAGGATTAGCTAGAGTTGGGGGTTGTTGAATAGTCGGATTGGTTCGAATATATTTTGTGAACCAATAGTTCATCATCTGATAAAAGGTTGTCTAGCCTCTCCATCATGGCTACTCATAGCCGGTCTAGAATCAGATGGCACTATCCTTTGCGTGGGAGCAGGCGCATTACTCTTGACATTGTCAGCTACGGCTCGTTCGGGATCCATTTGCTATATAAAAACACATTTTCATTGTCAAGATTCATCACACTATCGCAGTTCATAAATATGGCATGTATAGCTAGATTCACATACGCTACACTAGTCCTAGAATTGACTAAGCCATAGCACTGATACTCTCTGATACCAAAAAAAGTAACATCCCTAACCCATATCCGTCGCCGGACTAGGGTTAAAGGTGTTACAAAATAAATCAGAATATTTTGCGAACAATTCATATGCATTATCCACAATCATAGTCAAACATTATCATAATGTCCCTTATATAAGTCATTGAGACCTTAAACATGGATTAGAAAGGGGTTGGGACTAAACTGAGTTCATACAAAAATTTTTGAAACTTAAACAACTTTTCAAAGTTGTATAGGTCACACGCCTGTATGAATAGGCCGTGTGCCTCACACGGTTTTAGACACGCCTGTGTGTCTAGGCCGTGTCAAAATAGGGCATACGCCCTGACTTGTCCACACGGCAACAAGACACACTCATGTGCTAGGCCGTGTGAAATTAGGGAGGCTATTGACTTGAGTCACGCAGCCAATCAAATGCCTGTGTGTCTAGTACCTGCTCGAAAGTGACTTGGCCACACGGCCTAGCACCTACCCGTGTGTGTGACCGTGTGGTCTGCTCAGGCTCATTTTGAAATGGCCATTGAGCAACACGACCGAGATACATGCCCGTGCCCTTGCCCGAGTGAGCAAAAATAGCCCATTTATAATGCCAATTTCAACTCACTAAGGGTCCTCCCTACAAGTAACAAATAAATATCAATTGCATACCAAATACTCAACCATTTCGCAACCAACACATACACCAATAATGTTATATAATTACCAACCAAATTCATGCTTATTCACCGTTCCAAATCATACCAAATCATGAGCTACAATCATGCCAAAACATATGAACCACAATCTTAAATTTACTTCATTCAATCTCATACCAAAACTTACCAAACTCCAAAATAAACACTTACCACAAACTTACCCAAAATGACCTATTCTCTTGGCCATTCAAGAACATATCATATTAACATAATTACATCACATAATTCATACCAAAACCAAAACCAAGCCAAATCACATGGCTAAATATATACATTACCAAACATATTCACACACTTCTAGTCTATAAATGCCGTACTTCAATAAATACATTTACAAAAGGTACCAAAATATAGTTCAATGGTGTGGTGATGATCCTCGATGATCCCCGAGCTCCCAGTAGCTTTGATATCTATAAAACAGTTAAAAAACACATAGAGTAAGCTTTCAAAAGCTTAGTAAGCCATGTACAAAAAAACTTAACATTCATCATATCAAAGCATCATCAAATTACGTATATTTCATGGCCAAATACTATCTCAAACCACATAGTTCATATAAATTTAACATGTTCCCAATTTATTTACACATATAACATATTTTCTCATACTTATAACACATATCATCACTTGTACATATACTTACCTTTTATTCTCAAACATAGTATACATTTCAAACATACCTGGATTAGATACACATCTCATATAATCAATCATCTCTCGGAATGCCCGTTGAATAGTTTGAAATCATAAGGATACGTGATAACTCGGAAAGCACATACAATGCGAACGTCCCATGCATGGTCTTACATGTAATCAAATATCGATACCACTGTCCGACACAGGGTTTTACACAAAATCAAATACGATGCCAACATCCCAGACGTGGTCTTACACGTAAATCATAAGTCGATGCCAATGTTCCATACATGATCTTACACAAAAACACATATCGGATCCTATGCCATGACATATGTATCCTAACTATTCCTATGGTTCGTGTAGGGCTTTTCGGTCATCGGAACTTTGTCGATACTCTCTCAAGTATCTCATAGTCAATGCATTAAGCTATTCATAATTATTCAATAGCATATAAGCACAAATAAATCATTTCAAACACATTTATTTCTATATACCTCGTACGAGTATGAACAGAAACGAATGGCTATTCGACGACTTTCGACTTTCCCCTATCTAATTTTGTTTTCTTTAATTCTTGATCTATATAGATTCAAATTTAACTCTTTTATTCACCAAATCATTCAAATCAATCCACAAACACACATTTAGGGCAATTTACAAATTAGCCCTCACATTTTTATATTTTGACACTTTAGTCCCTAATTCACAAAATCATAAAATACACATAATTACTTTGCCCACATGCCTAGCGAAATTCTCATAGTGTTCATACAAGTCCACATATTTCTTTTATTTCACATTTTAGTCCCTTAAAATACAAATTTCACAATTTAGCCCATTTTACTCAAATTCATCAAAAATTCAAAGACAAAATATATTAACCCAATACATATCTTACATTCACTAACATCAAACTTCATAAAACTCATAGTTTCATCAATAGCTCAACTCAAAATCATTAACAATTTCTGAAATTCAAACATGGGCTTGATAGAACTCTAAGCAACGATTACAAAAACGTAGAAATTATCGGAAACGGATCAAAACACATACCTCAATCAAACAAAACAATGGTCGAACCCTAGAACTCTTTTTCCCTTTTATTTTTCTTATATTTTTGGCAATTGATGAAAGAAATAAGCTAAAATTTAGCTTTGGTTTTAATTAATATAACATTAATATGCATTTTACCAATTTAACCATATTACTAATCATTAAAATTCCACCAACTAATGCCCATTAAAGTCATTTAATTCATTCCATGGTCAACTAACCTCATAAGGACCTCATAAATAATAAACCATAACAAATAGGCACTTTAACAAATAGAAGGCCACTTTTACATTTTACTTGATTAGGTATTTTTCAAAATTAAGCACACAACTGATCGAATTTTTATACGAAACATTCACACGTGTTAATTCACATATTATAAGCACAGAAAATAATATTAAAATTATTTTTTGACTCGAATTTGTGGTTTCAAAATTACTATTTTGACTAGGGTCTAAGCCAGACTGTTATAGGCTAGCATGAAATTGGAAAGAAATTATGTAATTTTGTGATTTTGTGAAAGAGGGACTAAATTGATTAAATGTGAAACTTTAAGGGCTAAAGTGCAAAAATGCACAAATATGTGTTTGTGGATTAAATTGAATAAATTTGTGATTGAATATTTTAATTTTGAATGTATATAGATCAAGAAAAAAGATTAATTTTGAATATATATATAGATTAAGAAAAAAATAAATCAGACTTAAATCGAGGCAAGAACAAAGTATTCGACTAATTGACTAGTTTTGTCGTTTTTACATCTAACGTAAGTTCGTACATGGTAAACATTGTTACAATTATTTTTTAATGCTTTAATAATGCATAAATTGCATATATGCGACTACAACTATAACACCCAAAACCCAACCTAGACGTTATGGTCGAATCTGGCGTGTCACATTAAAATGCTTTTTCGAAAAAACTTGTCTTATTAATAAATCTAGCTTGGAAGATAAAATACCCTTTGTTTAATTCTAAAGTCAACTTAATTATTTATTAACCATTTTAAACCAGCCTTACTTTTAAAAACATGTTTGTTGCAGAACCATTTCAACAATGTTGTGAAATGTGATGTTTTGAAAAAAGATATCATTTTGGAAAACTACGCTCTGCCTTTAACAGAAATAAATCATAATAGTTAAAAACCCCCCAAATTAAAAGCTAGAAAATTAGAGAAAAGGACTTATTACATCAAAAACCCAAAGAGAAAGTAATTTACATAAAAAAACCCAAAGAGAAAGTAATTTAAGTAATGTAAAAGTAAAACGAAAATTTAAAGATGTTCGTAGTGTGGCCACCTCCGAGTCCTCCCATACGTCAAACCGCCTACTAAGAATTACCTGAAATATTTAAAAGAGGAGGTGAGTTTACAAAAACTCAGTGTGTACAACCCTCATCGATCATAAAGCATGTATCACATCAATTTGGGCCTAAGCCCGTTATAATAACAGTGGCACTTGGGCCTTAGCCCATAGTAGCCTCAGTTGGGCCTAAGCCCATGTCACAATCAAAATCAGATTATGCAATGTAAAAATACCCAACCAACCTTGCACTCTGTATCTCGTCCAACCCTACATTCATGTGGGGAGTTAATCAAACCACCCATCCCTATACTCCTGAGGTAACACCAGTTGCGGCACTAACCAATTCTGCAACAGGGCTGCCAATCACATAATGGCTTTAAGCCGTTGGTGGATCCATAGTTATCAAGCGACCAAGCGACCCTAACAAATCATATACTTCCTCCAAATCAATGATCCCGTCTCCCATGCAACATAATATCACATGAATGCAAACATATCATAAATGGCATACAATAACAATCATATAACATGTAGGGGCTTTTTAGTCATTTTTCCCTTTGGGGCCATAACGGTTATTTCAAAAATCGGGGTCTAAGTACACTTACTGACCCATCAGTAGGTTCACAGTTGTCTCGCGCGACCCGTGCAACCTTTAGCAAACGAACTATGCGACTAGGCCCAAAGCCGATTTAAGCAGGTCTATAGGCCTACATGACCCATTTTCCCACCAAGCCCGAATTCGATCCAAACCATGTGAGTGACACAGCCGGTCCAACGTTTTCCACCTATTGGTGAGTTTTACACATCTAGGGCCTACAGGCCCATTGGGCCTGTATGGCCCAACTCTGCCCAACATGGCCCATTAAGGCCATAGCCCATGAGTTTGCTCATGGTGGCCTTTACTATCGCATCAGATTTTTCATACATGCATTTGCGCACTTGTGTTGTAACTATTTCCATTCTTTTGGCTTTTTGGTTTTTCAGGATTTGCTGATCTAGAGTTAAGGTGGTGTATGTACACACCTGGTTTACAAAACGTGCTACGAATCCCCTAACAACGAACCTTAAATGATAAAGCCTTGCTAATCTCCCTATTTGATATCAAAGTTTACGCCCTAGACAGGTCTGCGTTTACAAAAGCCTTATTATAAGGAATTGTTAAAACATGTGGTTTAATACACACTTGGCAAAAACACTTACTTGATCAAAACTAGAAGTGGTATATTGATTGCTTCACATCACTTGCCCCACTATCAACCTTTGAGTGAACCTAGGTACCAACCAACATCAAATTAAGAGAGATAGGGAAGATTCGACAATAGGGAAAAGAAGAACACCAACAATGAAAACCAAAATAAAGAAAATGAGTCACCATGACTTACACTTGATCCAGGCAAAAGAGGAGAAGAACACAGCCTTATGATAGGAGAATAAAAGGGAAACGGATTCGACAATAGCTAATAGAGAGAGTAGGGAGTATTCGACTTTACACACATTAAGATCAAATAAAAATAGCATTCGGTAAGGGAATCCAGCTCATAAGAAGATGGTTGAGAGAAGAGGGATCTTGGCTATGAAAGACTAGAGGGAAAAAGGAAGAGAAAGGTAACGGTTTAGAAAAGGAAGAGGGTTACCATTCAACTCAAGCCAGAAGGAAAGAAGAAAGGTAAAAGAATTAGAAAAAATGGGAGAGGACTAGAAGATGAGAAATAAGGAAGGAATCAGCTAACAGATGGCCTAAATGGTAATGCACTTTTGGCTAAAACAAAATAGCAGACAACTCGGAGTCGGAGAGTCTTAAAAACAAAAGGCAAAGGTACCAAAATGAGTGAACAAAACAAAAGAAAACGCTAAGAATTCTTCTAGCATGATTCGGCTATACCAAAACAATACCCCAAATGCCAAAAATGAACCGAATCTCCTATTGTTGAATTCTTATGCAACCCAAAGTCCCCATTCGGCTAGACTTCCTCCTAATTCAATTCCTCCTTGATTTCCTCCAATAATCAACTCTATCCCTTGACTTCCTCCTCATATCCCTCTAAGACTCATTCAACCTTTATCCTATAGAGTTTTCATCAAACTTTACCACCTACATGTCCTTGAAGAAAAATAAAACATCCAGTGCTCCTTCCAAGCCTCCAACCCCAATCCTCACTCCCTTGTAAGGCGTCACTTACCACTAAACCACCATGCTTCTTTTGTCAAATTTTACCATTCAAAATTTAAGAAGCACTCAACCTAGCGTCAGGGTTCCCTTAATGCTAAAAACCAATATTTTTCCTATGCCAAGGCTTGAACCCGGGACTTCATAGAGACCCCCCTAACATCCAAAATCACTAACCCAACAAGACTAACATGCAATTGTGTCGTTTTCTTGCTCTCAAGAATTTTAGGCGCTCCAAACCCAAGGCCCAATTCTTCTAAGCCCAAAATTCGGGGCGTTACAGCTCTACCCTTTAAATAAATTTCATCCTCGAAATTTCCAACTCTCTAATAGTCGCACAACCCAGATTACACCACTACGCTTCTGCTGCGCACTCTAATTCTAATTTCAAAATAGATAAATAGTACACTATGGATAAAGTACGTACCAGTATTTGCATCTAGAGCGTCTTTGTCCTCTTGGCGGTGTGCTATATAGACCAAAGCTGGCTACCTCGCCTCACTATGATCACTCTTGGCTTGACCACGGCCTTTAGGCGGCTACTGACCACCCTTCAATGGCTGTACATTACCTCTACCAAAGACTTGCATATGATCTGGTCTTCTAGGTCACTCTCTAAGATGATGCTCCAGGGTACCACAACTCAGACAGGCTCCTGTTCTCCTCCAGCACTCTCCTGCATGATTTTTTCCACAAATAGCACAAGGTGGTAACCCAGTATTAGCAACATGGGGCCCCGCTCTGACTGGCCCACCGACTTTGGCCCTTCTTTTAGGCCTCTGATCGTAATTAGAGGGCTCAGAATCTCTTTTATTTTTTCCCCTTTCTCTTTCCCAATTTAGGCGCTCAGTGCGCTTTACAGCTTCAGTAATTTTTGTTTTCTCCACCAATGATGTGAAATCCCGCTTCCTCTAAGGGGCAATCAATACCCAAAGACTGTCTCTGAGGCTGTCTTCGAACTGAACACAATGTTCATAATCTATTGCCACTATTCCTTTAGCATACCGACTGAGTCGTAAGAACTCTGTCTCGTACTCTGCCATAGATCGGTCTCCCTGAGTCAAGTTCAAGAATTCTTTCCTCCAGGCATCAACATAGCTTGCACCTACGTACTTCCCTTGAAACACCGATTTGAAGAACTCCCAGGTTATCCGATCAGGCTGAGTGCCCTCTTTCACGATAAGCCACCACTGGTAAGCTTCCTCTCGCAGCAGAGACACTGCTCCTTTCAGTTTTTGCTCGGAATTGCAATCCAGGTCTTTCATTATTCTTTTGGTGGCCTCCAACCAATATTCGGCCACATTTGGTGCTACTCCCTCGGTACCCTTGAAGATTTCGGCTCCATTTGACCGGAGTCTCTTACAAATTGACCCTCGACTCCTAATACTAGTGTTGGGCCCAACGACCCTTTCTAGAATCCTTAACATTTCTTGGGACAATGCGTCATCCCCAGCTACTCGATTATACGACATTGTCTCAGGTACCAGCGAAGCCGGTGCTTCTCTCACATCAATGTTGGGCATGTGACCTGATGTCAAAGATCCAACCCTAGCACTTCCATGGCCTCTACCGCGGCGTCTTGCACCCCTTCTAGTGCTCATTATCACTTCGCGTATAATCTGGTTTTGAAATTTCATGCAATTTAGCTCATAGTTTTAGTAATTAAGCAAATGTTTTATGACAGTAGTAGTTAAGAGTTGTTTTCACAATCGCAAGCTCGCTACAGTTTTAGTTTCCTATAGTTTTTCAGTTTAATCTAGCTAAGAGTTCAGTATAGTCTATCATCTAAAGTAAGCTCAATAAGTATCTATAGTATAACAGTTTAAAATAGATTTTAGTATCAGGAGAACTTCCTTGGTTCGACGCTGGAGACTCGGTGAACCACACAATAAAAATCCTTCAAAATACGTCAGAATCATTTGTAAATAACTTTAAAATCCAAAAACTAAAGCCCATTTCCCAGCCGAGTTTTGCAACTTGACTCTGATACCTCTAAATGTAACACCCCAAACCCAACCTAGACGTTATGGCCTAATCTGGCGTGTCACAATAAAATACTTTTTTGAATAATTTTGTCTTATTAATAAATCTCGCTTGAAAGATAAAAGCCCCTTTGTTTAATTCTAAAG
Organism: Gossypium hirsutum; assembly: GCF_007990345.1. NCBI lineage: Eukaryota > Viridiplantae > Streptophyta > Magnoliopsida > Malvales > Malvaceae > Gossypium > Gossypium hirsutum. Next base: position 94,835,761 of record NC_053428.1, on the reverse strand, counting down.
TCAACTTAATTATTTGTTAACCATTTTAAACCAGCCTTACTTTTAAAAACATGTTTGTTGCGGAAGCATTTCAACAGTGTTGCAAAAACGTGATGTTTTGAAAACAATTATCATTTTGGAAAACTACGTTCTACCTTTAACAGAAATAAATCAAAATTGTTAAAAACCCCAAATTAAAAGCTATAAAATTAGAGAAAAGGCCTTATTACCTCAAAAACCCAAAGAGAAAGTAATTTAAGTAATATAAAAGTAATACAAAAATTTAAAGCTGTTCATAGTGTGGCCACTTCCGAGTCCTCCCATACGTCGAAATGCCTACTGAGGATTACCTGAAAAATTAAAAAGAGGGGGTGAGTTTATGAAAACTTAGTGTGTACAACCCTCATCGATCGCAAAGCATGCATCACATCAATTTGACCGTAAGCCCATTACAATAATGGTGGCACTTGGGCCTTAGCCCATAGTAGCCTCAGTTGCGCTTGAGCCCATGTCACAATCAGAATCAGATTATGCAAAGCACAAATACCCAACCAACCTACACTCCATATCCCATCCAACCCTACTCTCCTGTGGGGATTTAATCGACCCACCCATCCCTACACTCTTGATGTAGCACCGGTTACGACACTAACCAATTTCGCAGCAGAGCTGCCAATAACATAATGGCTTTAAGTAGTCAGTGGATCCATAGTTGTCAAGTGACCAAGCGACCCTAACAAATCATGTACTTCCTTCAAATCCATGATCCCGTCCCCTATACAGCATAATATCACATGAATGCAAACATATCATAAATGGCATACAATAACAATCATATAACATGTAGGGGCATTTTAGTCATTTTTCCCTTCGGGGATATAATGATCATTTCAAAAATTAGGGTCTAAGTACACTTTCTGACCCATCAGTAGGTTCACAGTCGTTCCGTGCGACCCGTGCAACCTTTAGCAAACAAACTGTGCAATTGGGCCCAAAGTCGATTTAAGCATGCCCATAGGTCCACACAACCCATTAGCCCACCAAGCTTGAATTCAATCCAAGCCATGTGAGTGACACGGCCGGTCCAACGTTTTCCCGCTAATTAGTGAGTTTTACACATCTAGGGCCTACGGGCCCATTAGGCCCGTACAGCCCAACTCGGCCTAACATGGCCCATTACGGCCACAGCCCATGAGTTCGCTCATAATGGTGTCTACTATCATATCAGATTTTCCATACGTGCATTCACGCACTCGCGCACTCACGTAGAAACCGTTGTCGTCCTTTCGGCTTTTTGGAATTTCGAGATTTCCTGATCTAGAGTTAAGGTGGTGTATGTACACACCTGGTTTACGAAACGTGCTACGAATCCCCTAGCAACGAACGTTAAATGATAAAGCTTTGCTAATCTCCCTATTTGATATCAAAGTTTACACCCCTAGATAGATTTTCATTTACAAAAGCCTTGTTCAAAGGGATTGTTAAAACATGTAGTTCAATCCACACTTGGCAAAAACACTTACTTGATCAAAACTAGAAGTGGGATATCGATTGCTTCACATCACTTGCCCCACTATCAACCCTCGAGCGAACCTAGGTACCAACCAACATCAGACTAAGAGATATAGGAAAGATTTGGCAATAGTGAAAAGAAGAACACCAACAATGAAAACCAAAATAAAGAAAATGAATCCCCACGACTTAACTTGATCCAGGCAAAAGAGGAGAAGAACGCAGCCTCATGATAGGAGAATAAAAGAGAGACGGATTCGACAATAGTTGATAGAGAGAGAGTAGGGAGTATTTGACTTTACACACCTTAAGATAAAAGAAAAATAGCGTTGCGGTAAGGGAATCTGGCTCACAAGAAGATGGTTGATAGAAGCGGGATTTTGGCTATAAGAGACTAGAGGAAAAATAGAAGAGAAAGGCCACGGTTTAGGAAAGAAAGAGGGTTAGCATTCAACTCAAGCCAGAAGGAAAGAAGAGAGGTAAAAGGATTAGAAAAGTAGGGAGAGGACTAGAAGATGAGAAATGGGGAAGAAATTGGCTAACAGATGGCCTAAATGGTAATCTACTTTCGACTAAAACAAAATAGCGGACAACCCAGAGTCAGAAAGTCTTGAAAATGAAAGGAAAAGGTACGAAAACAGGTGAACAAAACAAAAGAAAACACAAGAAATCTTCTAGCAAGATTCGACTATACCAAAAGAATACCCCAAATGCCGAAAATGAATCAAATCCCCCTTTGCCGAATTCTTGTGCAACGTAAAGTCCCCATTCGGCTAAACTTCCTCCTAATTCAAATTCTCCTTGATTTCCTCCAACAATGAACTCTATCCTTTAACTTCCTCCTCATATCCCTTTAAGACTTATTTAACCTTTATTCTTTAGAGTTTTGATCAAACTTTACCACCTACACGTCCTTGAAGAAAAATAAAACATCCAGTGCTCCTTCCAAGCTCGAACCCCAGTCCTCACTCCCTTATGAGGCATCACTTACTACCTAAACCACCATGCTTCTTTTTTCAAATTTTACCTTTCAAAATTTAAGAAGCATTCAACCTAGCGTTAGGGTTCCCTAAAAACCAAAATTTTTCCTATGCCAAGGCTTGAACCCAGGACTTCATAGAGACCTCCTTAACATCCAAAATCACTAACCCAATAGGACTAACATTCAATTATGTCATTTTCTTGCTCTCAAGAATTTTAGGCGCTTTAAACCCAAGGTCCAATTCATCTAAGCCCAAAATTTAGGGCGCTACAATGACTGTGTACGATGACAAATCAACTATATTTGGCACTTAGTGTGCGTTTTGAAATAGCTTCAGCTATATAAAGCATTTAGTGTGCGAATTGGAATAGCTTCGGCTTTATGCGGCATTAAGTGTGCGAGTTTTCAGAGCATTGAAAGATTTCCAAACAATTTAACGTATTGAACAAAGAGGTGAGAATGAAATAAATAAATACAGGAAAGTACCAGTACGTACGATACCTATGTGGTAGTTGATACTATGTGTATGAAGCTTGATGAATTTGTATATACATGATAAATGGTTATGGACTAGAATTGTATGATGAATGAGAACTACTAAGTTTCTATTAACTGATGATACGTATATTATGAACTATTGAGTATTTTTGGTACGAACTTACTAAGCCATGAAGCTTACTGTGTATTATTAGTCTTTGTTTTATAGAGTATCAAAGCTAGCTTGAACATCGAAGATCATCGGGAACCATTATCACACTATCGACTACTTGTTGGTATTTTTGGATGCTTGTAATAATGGTATATGGCATGTCTAGACTAGTGAGTTGATAATATGTTCTGAATTATGATTATAGCCATGAGATTTGGCTTGTAAATGTTGGAATATGGTCATTTAAGTTGGTTTGAATTATATGTTTGATGAATGATATATGTGATATATATAATTAACTTATATGTTGGCTTGTTTTGCTATGGTTATACAGTTGTTATTTTTAATTAGTTATAAATGGAAATATTAAGGTTGGAATAATGGTATGTTGTGTCTTGATTATGGAATATTGAAATTGTAACACCAAACCCGGCCTAGACGTTACGACCGAATCTGGTGGTGTCATATGAAAGTGTTTTTCACAAAATAAAATTTCGAATGGAAAACCCCATTCTGTATTAACCCTCTTTGTAATCTTAGCTAGTATTTATGCCATCTTGTTCAGTTTTAAAACCCAAGTTTTTTAGCAAAATGTTTAATCAATTAAATAGTAGTTATCTTTTTAAATAGTTGTTTGTTTGCGGAAGCTTTTTGAAATAGGATGCGTACTTATGGTGTTCTGAAAAGCATTTACCATTTTAAAAACTCGTGTCCTACTACTACTAGATATGAATCATAATAAAAAAATCCCAAATTAAAAGTTAAAAATGAAAGAGGCCTTATTACATAACCAAATAACCAAACTAAATTATAAAGTATAATTTAATAAAAAGTCTATGCAGTTGTATGGCCACCTTTGAGTCCCTCGCAGCACCGATCCATCTAAGGTTTACCTACGCAGAAAACAGAAGGGTGAGTTTATGAAAACTCAGTGTGTAATCCCTTAACAACAATTAGTCATAAAGTAGACATTACAGTCTAGGCCTAAGCTCGCTTCAGTAACAGTTTAATCTTAGATAGGGCGTTAGCCCATTACAGTATCAGAATCAGTGTGGGCCTTAGCCTAATTCAGTAGCAGTCACAGTACAGATATGCAAATAGAAATCCTACCCAGCCAGCCTCTACACACCACTCTGTCTAACCTTACACACCATGTGGGTTTAAAATCAACCTACCCATCCCTACACACCAAAAATAACACCAGTGGTGGCACTAAATAAAAATTGCAGCAAAACTGCTAGAACAGTAACTTCCTCAAATCATAATAACCCAACCCCATGCCTTACATCATAATATCCTACATATATACAACATATATAAAATGGCATGCTCAATACAGTCATACACAACATAGGGGCATATCCGTCATTTTAACTCATAGGTGTAAAATATTCATTTCATCATATTGGGGTCTAGATGTACTTACCGACCCAACAGTAGGTCCATAGTCATCTTGGGTGACTCGTGTGACCTTAATAGTCAATCAGTGAAAATGGACCCAAGGCCTACAAAGCGGTCCATGTGAGCCCACATGCCCGTATGGACTACACAGCCTGGCCCAATAATCACCACATGTCCATGAGGTTTACCCTGTGGGGCCTACATTTTAGGCGTATGGATTACCACATGAGCAAGCACATGCTCGTGTAGCATTAATAATCCTATTTTTCAAGTTTTGCCGATTTACAATGATAACAGTGTGGTTACACACTTGTTTGCGAAAACGTGCATCTAGCTCAAGAGTTCTCCAGCCCTACATTCAATCAAGGTATTCTGTTAGTCGCTTGATACTAGGGTTAATCACCTTTTTCTATCACTTAACTCAAAATAACATCCAATACTTGCCTTGATTGCAAGAGTGTGGTTAGGCCTGTTTAAACCGCTGACAAAGGATGATTCACCCTCCTAATTGAATAGCTATATTAGCAGCGAAATACATTAATGATGATCACATAAACACATGACTCGAAACTATACATTAGCTTATTAAAAACACAAAACCAATGATAGGGGAAAATAGTGCAATCGGCCAACACCTTCCTATACAAGTCATGCTCCAGTTGAACACAATAATCGCAAACAGAGTTACGTTGATCGAATGATGAGGGAAAGGTTTCAACTGTTTTAGTATTTACTTGCAAACTCCTTCACTCCTTGAGAAGTTCTAGAAACTGAAAGAAACACCACAACTAAGAGAAGGAAGATGAGAATCGACAAGAAGAGAAAGGAGTATTCGACTTTAAACAATGTAAGAGTACTTTCCGATTGTCAGAGAACAAAAACCAAACCGCAACAAAAAGGATGGAGTATTCGACCTGGCTACCAAATAGGAAGAGTCAGTAAGAAGAACGGTTTGGAGGGAGAAAAGAGAGGAGAAGTAAGGGGTATTCAGTCACAAAAGCAAGATGGATAGAAATAAACTCTGATAACCACAAGAGTCAAAAAGGGGGAGATGGTATATTCAGCCAAATGAGAATTGATTGGGGGGGAAAAAGATGAAAATGAGTCAAGGAGCACTGGCCAAAAACTGAAACAAAAGCAATAGGGTAATTGGCCTAGGCAACAAAGTGGAAGGGGAGAAGGAAGAATCGGAACACACTAGAATCGAAATATAACCGAAAAGAACAATAGCAATATTCGACTTCAGAAGCAAAGAGTGAAAAGAACCACAATTTGGAAAAAACCTAAAATGAAGTGACCAATTACCAACTCATAGTCGAATTCCTGAGTGGTCAAAGCCCTATTCGGCTACAACTCCCCCTCTTTCAAATCCCACAAAATCCTCCTAATATCACTCCACCATTACCTCCTCAACCACCGAATTCAAACTCTCCTTAACTAGTAGTATTTCAGTCAACTTTTACTTCTGACATGGCAAAAGAAGCAAAATAAAACACTCCTTGAGCACAGCGACACTCGAACTCAAGACCTTTAGCAGTAGTAACACACCACTATCGCCTAGACCAACAGGCTTTTTATGTCATGTTTTAACCATAATTATTTAAGAAGCCTACTAACTAGAGACAAGGTTTATTCAAGTAAAAACAAAATTTTTGCACAGGTCATGGCTTGAACCCAAGACTTCTCAAACACTTCTAGAACACATAACCACTGAAGCAGATACACAGTTGTGTGTAACATAACATACAAAAATAAACACTTAGATTTTGGGGCGTTACAATTCTACCTCCTAAAGAAAATTTCGGCCTCAAAATTTACCCTGTCAAAACAAAAGAGGGTATTGTTGCCGCATCGCCTCCTCAGGTTCCCACGTGGCTTCTTTTGAGCTGTGATTATGCCAAAGTGCCTTAACCAGTGGGATAGACTTCTTCTTTAGCACTTTCACATCACGCTCTAGAATTTGAACTAGTTCCTCCTTAAAAGTCAGATCTGGTCTAACCTGAATCTCCTCAGTCGAGATGATATGCGCAAGATCAGAGCGGCAGCGCCCCAACATAGAGATGTAGAACACATTATGAATCCGGTCTAACTCTGGAGGTAGCTCAAGCTGATAGGCAATCGGTCCCACACGTTTCAGTATGCGGTAAGGCCCAATAAACCTAGGGCTTAGCTTACCCTTCTGCCCAAACCTGAGTACCTTTTTCCAAGGCGAGACCTTAAGAAATACTAAGTCCCCCATAGAATAGTCAATCTCTTTACATTTTAGATCCGCATACGACTTCTATCTGTCTGATGCTACCTTCAGTCGATCCCGAATTAGTCTAACTTTATCTTCAGGGCCCAGAACACGCCGTTCACCCAACTCTATCCAACACGAAGGAGTACGACACCTACGACCATATAATGCCTCGTAAGGTGCCATCTGTATGCTACACTGGTAGCTATTGTTATATGCAAACTCTGCTAACGGCAAATAATCCTTCCAACTGCCTCAGAACTTTATCACACAACTCCTTAACGTGTCTTCCAGTACCTACATTACCTCTCTGATTGACCATCTGTCTGAGGATGGAACACAGTACTGAAGTCCAACATTATACCCAAAGCCTCGTACCCAAAGCCTGTGTAACTTCTTCCAGAACCGAGATGTGAAGTGAGGATTTTTGTCAAATGTTATGGAATCGGTATCCCATGCAGTTGCACTATCTTTGACTCGTACAGTTTAGCCAACTTTTGTAATGAGTAATCAGTACGAACAGGTATGAAATGAGTAGATTTGGTCAATCGATCTACGTGACCCATACTGAATCCTTTTTAGTAGGAGTTAAGGGCAACCCATTAACAAAGTCCATAGTTACTCTCTCCTACTTCCAAAGTAGAATCTTAACTGGCTGAAGCAACCCTGAAGGCAACTGATGTTCCACCTTAACCTACTGCCAAGTCAGGCATTTAATTACAAAGTCAGTAACTTCACACTTAAGACCTGGCCACCAATATAACTCACGAAGGTCTTGGTACATTTTATTCCCACCAAGATCCATAAACATAAGGACTACTATGCACCTCTTGCAGTATAGACTGCCTCAAATCAGTATCCTTTGGTACACAGACTCTTCCACGGAAACATAGTACCCCTTCACAATTCAGTCTGAAATCTGATGTTTCCCAACTCCCTATTTGTCAGAAACGAAGACCCAATGACTCATCCTTCAACTGTTTACCCTTAATCTATTCAATCAACATTGGTTTTACTTGGAGCTTAGCCAACAAGCTACCATTATCAAATAAATTGAGGCGAGCAAACATCGGCCTCAGATCAATCATAGCCGTAGGCTCAGTGCGTCAACTATCACATTGGCCTTACCAAGATGGTATTCAATCGAGCAGCTACGCTGCCTAAGATTTAGCTCTTTCTGAGTGAGGAGGTACTTAAGACTCTTGTGATCTGTGTAAATAATACACTTCTCACCATACAGGTAATGCCTCCAAATTTTTAGTGTGAATAACACTGCGGCCAACTCCAAGTCATGTGTCGAATAATTCACCTAATGAGTCTTAAGCTGGCAAGACGCATATGCCATCACCTTACCCTCTTGCATCAACACAGAACCCAAACCAACGTGCAATTTATCGCTGTAGACTGTAAATTCTTTCCTAGACTTAGTCTGTATCAAGACGGGGGCCTCAGTCAGAACTTTCTTAAGTTTGTTAAAACTTTCTTGCTGCTCATCAGTCCATTTAAATGGCACACCCTTACACAATAGTTTAGTTAATGGTATAGCAATCAATGAAAATCCCTCAACAAACTGTCTATAATACCCTACCAATCCCAGAAGACTTCAAATCTCAGATACCGTCTTAGGCAGCTTCCAATCAAAAACAACTTCAATTTTTAGAGGATAAACTCTAATCCCTTCGGCAAATACCACGTGACCCATAAATATTACCTCTCGTAACCAAAACTTGCATTTACTGAACTTGGCATACAGTTTTTTCCCTCAGAATCTGCAAAACAACTCAGAGCTGTGCATCATGTTCATCCTTAGTTCTCAAATACACTAGGATGTCATCTATAAAAACAACTACGAATCGATCTAGATAGGGCTAGAACACACAGTTCATTAGACCCATAAAAGCCGCTAGTGCATTGGTCAGTCCAAACGGCATCACTAGCAACTCATAATGACCATAACAAGTCTTAAACGCTGTCTTACAAACATCAGCCTCTTTGACACTCAATTGATGGTACCCCGATCGGAGATCAATCTTAGAGAAGAATGGAGTTCCTTGAAACTGGTCGAATAGATCATCAATCCTCAGTAGGGGATACTTATTCTTAATAGTCAATTTATTCAGTTGCAGGTATTCGATGCACATACGAATGGATCCATCCTTCTTTTTCACAAATAAAATGGGTGCTCCCCAAGGGGACACACTAGCGCGGATGAACCGTCGATTCAGAAACTCTTGAATCTGAGCCTTAAGCTCCACTAGCTCATTCAGTGCCATTCTATACGGGGTGATAGACATTGGAGCTGTACCAGGCAGGAGCTCAATCCCAAACTCAACTTCACGGTCTGGAGGTAAACCAGGTAGTTCATCGGGGAAAACATCTGAAAAGTCCTTAACTGTTCTGTATCCTTAACAAAAGAAACCTCGGAATCAAAAATACTGATGTATGCTAGATATGCCTCACAACCCTTCCGAACCAACTTCTCGGCCCTTAGTGCAGAAACCACATTTGACAAATAATTCTGATGCTTCCCAATTACACTACCTCATTACCTTTCACAGTTTTTAGTACCACCCGCTTAGCAGCATAATCCAAATTCACTTGGTGTTTAACTAGCCAGTCCATGCCCAATATTAAGTCGAATTCATCAAAAGGGAGTTCCATTAAATCCTCCAAAAAGATAGCTCCTTGAACCTCCAAAGGTACATCCTTGAACAATTTATTTACTCTCACTAACTGCCCTAGTGGACTCAACACGGTAACCTCACTCACGGTACTTTCAACCATCATACCCAAAGTCTTAGATACAGTACATGCTATATAAGAATGTGTAGACCCAACATCAATCAATGCAGTATAAGTTACATTATGAATAAAGAACATGCCCGTAATAACATCTGGGGTGTCCCCATCCTCCTAATGATGTGGAGTATAAACCAGAGCTGGCTGCCTCACCTCAGTACGACCGACACCTCCGCTCACTGCCCTCTGACCATGACCCATACCATTACCACCTTTGACCTGATCACGGCCTCTCGGTGGCTACTGAACACCCCTCGACAGTTGTACATTACACAAACTAGTAGCTTGCATCTGCTCAGGACTCCATGGACAATCTTTGATACGGTGCTCCGAAGATCTGCACCTAAAACATGCCCCACTCCTTCTCTAGCACCCTCCCTAATGGCCTCTCCCACAATCAGTATAGGGCCGCGATCTAGTAGTAGCAATAGGGGCCCCAACTTGGGGATCATCAGCAAAATCTATCACACTATCGACTGTTTTTGGTACATTATAAATTTGAACTTCATATTATGTATGTATAAGCTCGGTTTTTTTTGGTTAAGTTTGAAGTATGTATATAACTCAAGCCATGCAAAAATGGATTAATTTCTATGTTTGAATTCGGTGATGTTTGATTATGGTTAATCCGTCTTAGTTACAATGCTATGTGCTATGAATGAATGGTATTTGTGATAGGTGTTATAGGCTTTGGAAATGGTTTAGTAATGATGTTACTTATGATGTGTAATTGGTTATGTATTTAGCTAAAGTTGGAAATTAAATTCATGGTATATATGCATGGTGTGCTTGGTTATATGGATCGGTTTAAGTAATGCTCAAGTTGGTGTATGTGTTTTTGCTATAAATATATATGTATATCCGAATGTGAATTTGGTCTTTTTGTTTTGGTTAAGTGATGAAATAGATATGGAAATTGTAACACCCCGTACCCGAGACCGTTGCCGGAGTCGAACACGAGGTGCTAACAGACATAATACATTTATTTTCACAGTCCATTTGAAAATTTTCCAGACAAGCTGGTTACTGCATCACTGTTGCCTTAAAAATTATATCTTGAGTTTCAAAACTCGAAAACCAGTTTCCTAAATTTTTCCTGAAACTAGACTCATATTTTCATTTAAAAATTTTTTTCTAGAATTTTTGGTCGAGCCAATTAGTACAGTTTATTAGTTAAAGTCCCCCCTATTTTAGGGTTCGACTACACTGACCTTTGCGCATTACGACTTGGATATCTCCCTGTACAAGGCTTCAATACTGATGCCGTCTATTTCTAATGAAACTAGACTCAACAAGGAATCTATACATGTAAGGAATGACTTCTAATTATCTCTGGTTAATTTATAATGAATTTCCAAAATCAGAACAGGGAATCTAGAAACTGTTCTGGCCCTGTTTCACAAAAACTTTAACATCTCATAATATACTATTCATATGACTGTTCTGTTACTTTCCTATGAAAATAGATTCATCAAGGTTCGATTAAATAATTTATTCACTATTTAATTTCATTCCTACTATTTTTAATGATTTTTCACATCCACATCACTGCTGCTGCCAGCATCAGCCTTTAGGGTAAACTTTACCTATTACATAGTTTCCATGATTCAACTAGCCCTTTAGCATATATAGCACAAAATATGATCATGATTAACCATTCCAATGGCTAATCGTTCCCAAACATTTCCATACCTCTTAATGAACATCATACAAGACGATTATAATATTAAGCTCAAAGTGTATATAAGCCATTTTCGCATTATACAAAACCAAAGGGTCCTTGACCAACAACAAAAAGGGTAGTCCTATACATGCCATTTCAAAGTTCAACCAAAAGTGTACCAAAAAGGGGCTTTGATAGTGTGGGAGACTTCGACTTCAATAATCCCGAGTCCGATAGCTGACGAACCCAAAATCTATAAAACAGAGAATCAAAGAAACGGAGTAAGCATTTAATGCTTAGTAAGTTTGAGCCATGAAATTAGACACAACCAAAGTATAGCAATCATATGGCTAAACGGATAATCTCATATGCACAAATTCTCAATATCATACTTACTTCACATTACCAATCCTTATATTCATACACAAAAGATCAACTTAGCCAAGGCCGGAAGCTCATTAATTTACTGAGCGAATATTTTTTAAACGGAATCACCACCCTAATGCATATACGAAACGTACCTCATCGTTGGGTTTTACGAGCGTATCAATTTAAATTATTACAGCAAGATCACTCGTTCCCAAACCAAGTACCTTCGGAGTTTAGCCGGATATAGCCACTAGCTCAAATGCCTTCGGGACTTAGCCCGGTTATAGTAACTTGCACAAATGCCTTCGGGACTTAGCCCGGTATAATAACTCGTACAAATGCCTTCGGGACTTAGCCCGGAATTAGTAGCTCGCACAAATGCCTTCGGGACTTAGCCCGAAATTACTAGCTCACACAAATGCCTTCGGGACTTAGCCCGGAATTAGCCACTAGCTCAAATGCTCTCGGGACTTAGCTCGTTTATCATCCAAACATTCATGCACATATCAATAAATCATGACACATCTAATTTCATTTTCACAATTAGAGTTCAAACACAAGTCACGTATTAAGCATTCCCATTTCGGCTCACTAGCCACATACAAACAGCATGGTTTAGTTTGCTTTATAACACGATCTCTATGCACATACATTATGACTTAATCAAATCATAAACTAAGTCTCATTGCTCGAAAACGTACCTCGGATGTGGTCAAACGTTTTCGGCGGCTATTCGATAACTTTTTCCTTTCCCTTATCCAACTGTGGTCCTCTAAGCTCTTGAGCTTATCCTAGACACAAGTATGGCCGAACCTCCTCCTAATCCTCTTCCAAGCCAAACATGAAGCAAGAGCTCCTTCCTTCTTCCTTAGAACTTTCGGCCAAAAGAAATGAAAAAGGATGGACACTTTTTTTTTCTTTGTTTTCATCATATTCCTTTTCATTATTTTATTACCATGCTCCTTATTATATTTTTCCTAACATACATCACTAACATAACATGTTTGTGACATGTTTCCACCCATAGCATGGCCGACCACTATGCTTTAATTTGGCTAATTTGACATGCAAGGACCAGCACTTTCCCACATATATTAATAGGCCTCTTTAACACTTGCCTAGCATATTTCTAAATTGTCTCACATAAGTCCCTACTAATAAATTTCACATACACTGACCAAATTAAAGTATGGAACTATCACACAAGCATTTACGCACATCATAAACACAGAATATAACCTTTAATTTTTTTATAAGACTCGGTTTCGTGGTCCCGAAACCACTTTCCGACTAGGGTCAATTTAGGGCTGTCACAACTCTCCCCCACTTAAGTAATTTTCGTCCCCGAAAATCTTACCGGTAAATAGGTTTGGGTATCGTTCTTTCATGGCATTCTCGGTTTCCCAAGTAGCTTTTTCGATCCCGTGTTTGAGCCATAACACTTTCACTAACGGAACCCTTTTGTTTCGTAACTCTTTCACTTCACGAGCCAGGATACGAATCGGTTCTTCTTCATAACTCATATCAGGTTGAATTTCAACCTCTGATGGATTAATTATGTGCGATGGATCAGATCTATAACGTCGAAGCATCGAAACATGAAAGATGTCGTGAATCTTTTCAAGTTCAGGGGGCAAAATCAATCTATACGCAACTGGACCAACTCGTTCGGATATTTCATATGACCCAATGAATCTCGGAATCAATTTGCCCTTACGGCCAAATCTAAGTATCTTTTTCCAAGGTGAAACTTTAAGAAACACTTTGTCTCCCACCTGATACTCAATGTCTTTTCGTTTCAAATCCGCGTACGACTTCTAGCGATCTGTGGCTGCCTTCAGACTTTCACGAATTACTTTTACTTTCCGTTCAGCATCTTTAATCAAATCAACTCCAAAAATTTTACTTTCACCAAGCTCGGTCCAAAACAATGGTGTACAGCATTTACGCCCGTACAAAGCCTCGTAAGGTGCCATCTTAATACTTGATTGAAAACTATTGTTGTAAGCGAATTCAATCAAAGGTAAATACCGCTCCCATGAGCCACTAAACTTGAGGATGCAACATCTCAACATATCCTCAAGTATCTGAATTATTCGCTCGGATTGACCATCGGTTTGTGGATGAAAAGCGGTGCTAAAATGCAGCTTGGTACCAAAAGCTTCTTGCAATTTCTTCCAAAATCGCGAGGTGAATCTCGGATCTCTATCCGACACAATAGAAATCGGTATCCCTTGTAATCTCACAATCTGAGAAACATACAATTCAGCTAGTTTATCCAATGAAAAATCCGTATGTACGGGGATAAAATGAGCCGACTTAGTCAGTCTATCAACAACAACCCAAATCCCATCTTTCTTACTTGTCGACAATGGCAACCCAGACACAAAATCCATCGTGATTCTATCCCATTTCCATTCAGGTATCATGATCGGCTAAAGTAAACCCGTAGGTACTTGATGTTCCGCCTTCACTTGCTGACATATTAAACACTTCGAGACAAAATTGGAAATGTCTCGTTTCATGCCATGCCACCAAAACTGACGTCTCAGATCGTTGTACATTTTCGTACTCCCGAGTGAATTGACATTCGGCTACAATGAGCTTCATTCAGAATCATCGAAATGAGTTCTGAATTTCTTGGAACACACAACCGACTTCTGAACCTCAAACAATCGTCATCATCAATTTGAAACTCTGATTCCATATTCGGAACACATTCAGCCCGTTTTGCAACCAATTCATCATCGACTTTTTGAGCTTCACGAATTTGATGAATCAACAATGGTTTGGCCTTTAATTCTGCCACTAACACATTGTCGGATAGAACAGACAAGTGTACATTCATCGCTCGTAAAGCAAACAGTGATTTACGGCTTAAGGCATCCGCAACCACATTATATTTGAGACTTTTGTGATCCGAAAATACATGGCACTTCTCACCAAATAAGTAATGTCGCCATATTTTCAAGGCGAACACAATGGCAGCTAGTTCAAGATCATAGGTCGGATAATTTTTCTCATGTGGCTTTAATTGTCTCGACGCATAGGCCACAACTCGACCTTCTTGCATCAATACGCAACCCAACCCAAGTAGGGATGCATCACTATAAATGATGAACTCCTTGCCTGATTCGGGCTGCACTAGAATTGGAGCTTCAGTCAAATAAGTTTTCAGTTGATCAAAACTTTTCTGACATTTTTCTGTCCATTCGAACTTAACATCTTTCTGAAGTAGTTTCGTCATCGGTGTGGCTATCATTGAGAAACCTTTTACAAACCGTCGGTAGTAACCGGAAAGTCCCAAAAAGCTCCGAACCTCAGTAATATTTCTTGGAGGCTTCCAATTAAGTATGGCTGAAATTTTGCTCGGATCAACTCGAATACCCGATACGGATACCACATGACCCAAGAAGCTAACCTCTCTTCACCAGAACTCACACTTACTGAACTTAGCATATAACTGCTTATCCCGTAAAATTCGCAACACTAATCTCAGATGCTCAACATGTTCGATCTCATCTCTTGAATAGACCAAGATGTCATCAATGAACACAACTACGAACCGGTCCAAATACTGTCTGAAGATCCAATTCATCAAATCCATAAATACCGTTGGGGCATTAGTGAGCCCAAACAGCATCACTAAGAACTCGTAGTGACCGTATCTCGTTCTGAAAGCAGTTTTGGGTATATCCGAATCTCGAATTCGCAACTGGTAATAACCCGATCTCAAATCTATCTTTGAAAACACCGAGGCTCCCTTTAGTTGATCAAACAAATCGTCAATACGCGGTAACGGATATTTATTCTTTATTGTCACTCTATTCAGCTGACGATAGTCGATGCACAACCTCATGGTTCCGTCCTTCTTTTTCACAAACAATACTGGTGCACCCCAAGGAGAGAAACTTGGTCGAGCGAAACCTCTATCCATCAATTCTTGCAACTGAGCTTTCAACTCTTTTAACTCGGTTGGTGCCATACGATACGGAGCTATCGAAATCGGTGTAGTCCCAGGTACAAGCTCAATACCAAACTCTACCTCCCGAATAGGTGGTAAACCCGGTAATTCCTCAGGAAAAACATTCAGGTATTCACAAACCACCGGCACAGATTTGGGTTTCTTTTCTAACTCTTTGTCATCAAGTACATACGCAAGGTATGCTTCGCACCCCTTTCTTACATATTTCTGGACCAACGTTGATAATATTACAGCTGGCAACCCCTTTAAGTCCGTAGACTCCACTCGGATTATCTCGTTATTTGCGCACCTCAATTCAATAGTCTTGCTTTTGCAATTCACAACCGCATCATGCACGGTCAACCAATCTAAACCGAGGATAACATCAAATTCATCAAACGGCAAAAGCATCAAGTCCGCCGGAAAACAGGAACCTCGAATTACTAGGGGACATTTCTTACACACTTTGTCGACAAGCACGTAACGACCCAAGGGATTTGACACCCGAATTACGAACTCAGTAGACTCAATAGGTAAAGTCTTACTGGATGCTAAGGTTTCACATATATAAGAATGAGTAGAACCGGGGTCAATCAAAGCAATCACATTAGAATCAAAGAGAGTAAAAGTACCGGTAATAACGTCTGGCGAGGAAGCATCCTCGCGTGCGCGTATAGCATAAGCTCTAGCAGGAGCACGAGCCTTAGATCTGGTCGTTGCATCTCTAGATCCTCTCTGACCACCACTAGCATTGCCCGTATTTCTAGATGGTCTACCTCGAGCAGTGGTAGCACCCGGTTTCCCACTCTGATTTACATTATGTTCAGACAACCTCGGGCAATCTTTAATAAAGTGGTCAACTGACCCGCACTTGTAACAGGAGCAGTCATGGAATCTACAACTCCCCGAATGCCATTTACCACAATACTGGCACTCCGCTCTGTCTCGACAATCAGTTCCAACACTGATGACCGAAGTGACTCATGCACTCACAGGGGGTCGATCGCGATCTCGTCTAGAAAAGCCCAAAGTTTTTCTAGATCGGCCTAAATCATCTCTAAATTTCTTCGATGACTGTTGAAAGGGCCTCCCCGAAGACCTCTTACGAAACTCCTTTGCTCCCATATCAGCTTTTCTTTTCTCCATACTGAGCTCCTTAGCTTTGCAAGCTCGCTCGACGAGTGCCACAAATTCTTGGATTTCTAAAATGCCAACACACAGCTCTATATCATCATTCAGTCCATCCTCGAAACGTTTACACATCACGGCCTCTAAAAAAATGCATTCTCGCGCGTATCGGCTAAGCCTCACAAATATTCGTTCATAGTCAGTAACCGACATGGAACCTTGTTTGAGTTCAAGAAATTCCTTTCGTTTTTGGTCGATGAATCTCTGACTGATATACTTCTTTCGAAACTCAGTTTGGAAGAACTCCCAAGTTACTTGCTCTCTGGGCACAACAGAAGTCAACGTATTCCACCAATAGTAGGCAGAATCACGTAGCAAGGAGATAGTACACTTTAGGCACTCATCGGGTGTGCAAGATAGCTCATCGAGTACTCGAATAGTGTTGTCCAACCAAAATTTAGCTTGATCGGCATCATCGCTATCCGTAGCCTTAAATTCAGTAGCCCCGTGTTTTCGGATTCTGTCAACTGGGGGCTTATTTGACCTTATTTGGTCAGTTGCCGGAGGTATTGTAGGTGCGGGGGTGGCATTAGTCGGGAATGGAGGTTGTGGAACAGCCGTATTAGTTCAAATGTATTGGTTGAACCAATCATTCATCACGCTATAGAAAGCTTGTCTAGCTTCATCATTCGGATTACTAGCAATAGGTTGAGAGTCCGCCGGAGCTGTCCCTTGTGCGGGAGCAGGCGCTACACTCTCAAGACCATCAGCTACCGCTCGGTTGGGATCGGGATCCATTACTATAAATACACACATTTGCAAATGTCAGAAATCACCACACTATCAAATAATCACATAATGGCATGTATAGCTAGACCCAAACGTAGTACGGTAGTCCTAGAATCAACTAAATCGTAACTCTGATACCAATTTAATTGTAGCACCCCGTACCCAAGACCGTTGGCGGAGTCGAACACGAGGTGCTAACAAACATAATACATTTATTTTCACAGTCCGTTAGAAAATTTTCCAGACAAGCTAGTTACTGCATCACTGTCGCCCTAAAAATCATATCTTGAGTTTCAAAACTAAAAAACCAGTTTCGTAAATTTTTCCTGAAACTAGACTCATATGTTCATCTACAAATTTTTTTCTAGAATTTTTGGTCGAGCCAATTAGTACAGTTTATTAGTTAAATTCCCCCCTGTTTCAGGGTTCGACTACACTGACCTTTGCGCATTACGACTTGGATATCTCCCTGTACAGGGCTTCAATACTGACGCCGTTTGTTTCTAATGAAACTAGACTCAACAAGGAATCTATACATGTAAACCATGACTTCTAAGTATCTCTAGTTAATTTATAATGAATTTCCAAAGTCGTAATAGGGAATCCAGAAACCGTTCTGGCCCTGTTTCACGAAAACTTTAACATCTCATAATATACTATTCATATGACCGTTCCGTTACTTTCCTATGAAAATAGATTCATCAAGGTTCGATTACATAATTTATTCACTATTTAATTCCATTCCTACTCTTTTTAGTGATTTTTCACATCCACATCACTGCTGCTGCCAGCATCAGCCTTTAGGGTAAACTTTACCTATTACATAGTTTCCATGATTCAACTAGCCCTTTAGCATATATAGCACAAAATATGATCATGATTAACCATTCCAATGGCTAATCGTTCCCAAACATTTCCATACCTCTTAATGAACATCATACAAGACGATTATAATATTAAGCTCAAAGTGTATATAAGCCATTTTCGCATGGCTATCCAAATTTATACAAAACCAAAGGGTCCATGACCAACAACAAAAAGGGTAGTCCTATACATGCCATTTCAAAGTTCAACCAAAAGTGTACCAAAAAGGGGCTTTGATAGTGTGGGAGACTTCGACTTCAATAATCCCGAGTCTGATAGCTGACGAACCCAAAATCTATAAAACAGAGAATCAAAGAAACGGAGTAAGCATTTAATGCTTAGTAAGTTTGAGCCATGAAATTAGACACAACCAAAGTATAGCAATCATATGGCTAAACGGATAATCTCATATGCACAAGTTCTCAATATCATACTTACTTCACATTACCAATCCTTATATTCATACACAAAAGATCAACTTAGCCAAGGCCGGAAGCTCATTAATTTACTGAGCGAATATTATTTAAACGGAATCACCACTCTAATGCATATACGAAACGTACCTCATCGTTGGGTTTTACGAGCGTATCAATTTAAATTATTACAGCAAGATCACTCGTTCCCAAACCAAGTACCTTCGGAGTTTAGCCGGATATAGCCACTAGCTCAAATGCCTTCGGGACTTAGCCCGGTTATAGTAACTTGCACAAATGCCTTCGGGACTTAGCCCAGTATAATAACTCGCACAAATGCCTTCGGGACTTAGCCCGGAATTAGTAGCTCGCACAAATGCCTTCGGGACTTAGCCCGGAATTAGCCACTAGCTCAAATGCTCTCGAGACTTAGCCCGGTTATCATCCGAACATTCATGCACATATCAATAAATCATGACACATCTAATTTCATTTTCACAATTAGAGTTCAAACACAAGTCACGTATTAAGCATTCCCATTTCGGCTCACTAGCCACATACAAACAGCATGGTTTAGTTTACTTTATAACACTATCCCTATGCACATACATTATGACTTAATCAAATCATAAACTAAGTCTCATTGCTCGAAAACTTACCTCGGATGTGGTCGAACGTTTTCGGCGGCTATTCGATAACTTTTTCCTTTCCCTTATCCAATTGTGGTCCTCTAAGCTCTTGAACTTATCCTAGACACAAGTATGGCCGAACCTCCTCCTAATACTCTTCCAAGCCAAACATGAAGCAAGAGCTCCTTCCTTCTTCCTTAGAACTTTCGGCCAAAAGAAATGAAAAAGGATGGACACTTTTTTTTCTTTGTTTTCATCATATTCCCTTTCATTATTTTATTACCATGCTCCTTATTTTATTTTTCCTAACATACATCACTAACATAACATGTTTGTGACATGTTTCCACCCATAGCATGGCTGGCCACTATGCTTTAATTTGGCTAATTTGACATGCAAGGACAAGCACTTTCCCACATATATTAATAGGCCTCTTTAACACTTGCCTAGCATATTTCTAAATTGTCTCACATAAGTCCCTACTAATAAATTTCACATACACTGACCAAATTAAAGTATGGAACTATCACACAAGCATTTACGCACATCATAAACGCAGAATATAACCTTTAATTTTTTTATAAGACTCAGTTTCGCGGTCCCGAAACCACTTTTCGACTAGGGTCAATTTAGGGCTGTCACAGAAAATATTTATGAATTACTCATGACTCGGTACTTTTGAATATACTTATGATGACTTGGTTGGATATATATATATTGAATTATATGTTTGTAAACATATTGATTTGAAATAAAATGATTAAGAGCTTGGTTGAAACTTATGTTCATTGATAAGTATGAGGTAAATCCATTTGGTTATATGTGTTTGGTTGTAATGATAAAACATTCATTTAAGTAATAAATGGCTAACTTCATAAGTGAACTATTACATGGTATTAGCATAAGTAAGTGTTCAGCATTATTATGTGACTTATGTGGTAAGTGTTTGGCATTATTATGTGACTTATGTGGTTGTTTTGATATAGATGTTCGGTACTAATTTAATTAGTCACTATATATATAAATGCTTGTATGGTGTATTGACGTATGATATTAAGTATGAACTTAATTGATATTTGCATTTTAAAATGTTTTAAAGTGAAATGGTAATTTTATAAAGGAAAATTTTCTATCTTGAAGAATTTGATGTTAAGTATACATGCATATATGTGCATATATCATAAATATTAATGAATGGAGTTTGGTTAATATTAGATATTTAGATGATGCTTGAATTGAGTAATGAATTCATTTGTTGATATAAAAGTCAATGTATACTCAAGTATTGTATTTGGTTGGATATTCATTTAGGTCTATAGCTCATTTTTGTTAAAATCAGTATATGCTTTTATGTATAATATGACATATTTCATATTTTTTGCATACGAATTATATGACTGTATATATGTACGATATGATATGATTTGAAATAAAAGAGTTGTGCTAGTTTATTAATTAAATTCTGACCGATTTAAGAATCTTGTTCATGTGTACAAATATAATTGTTCGGATATGGTGTTTTGTTTGGTAATACCTCGTAACCCCATTCTGGTGACGAATACAGGTTAGGGGTGTTACATTTGACTGGTATCAGAGCTATGTTTAGTCAATTCTAGGACTAACGTAGCGCGTGTGATTCTAGTTATACATGCCATATTATATACTGCGATAGTGTGATTTGAAAATGTGTTTTTGTATAGTAAATGGATCCCGACAGAGTTGTAGCTAATGATGTCGAGAGTATATCGCCTGCTCCTGTGTAAGGGACAACACCGGTTGATTCTCGACTGACCTCAAGTAACCAAGAGGAAGAGGCTAAGCAACCCTTTTACCAAATGATGAATGACTGGTTTACTCAGTATATCTGGACTAATCTGGCTACACAACGACCTCCACCCCTGATTAATCCATCTTCGATACCTGCTATACCTCAAGTGAGTGACCCGTTGAGATTACTTAAGCCTCCTATTGATAAAATCAGAAAACATGTGGCTGAAGAATTCAAAGCTACTGATGATAATGATGCTGAGCGAGCTGAATTCTAGCATGATAATACTATCCGTGTGTTCGATGAGCTATCTTGTACTTCAGATGAATGTTTGAAATGTGTCATATCTTTGCTACGAGACACTGCATATCACTGGTGGAATAAACTAGTATTGGTGATCTCGAAAGAACGGGTGACCTAGGAGTTTTTTTAGACTTAGTTCCATAAGAAATATATCAGCTAGAGATTTATCGACGAAATTGTAAGGAATTTCTGGAGTTGAAACAGGGTCGGATGACCGTGACAGAGTATGAGCGAAAATTTGTGAGACTTAGTCGATATGCACGTGAGTGTGTTTCAACCAAAGCTATCATGTGTAAAAGTTTTGAAGATAGGCTGAACAAAGAGATTAAACTGCTAGTTGGTATAGTTGAGATAAAAGAATTTGTAGTATTGGTTGAGCGAGCCTGCAAAGCTGAAGAGCTTGGGAAAGAGAAAAGAATAGCTCACTTTGAAGCTATAGATTTACGTAAACAATCAACGGGTAAAACTTTCCAGTCGGCATCAAAGAGATTCTGGGATGATTTTAGCCCTTCTAAGGCCACTTCTGTTATTCTAGACGGGATCAGGATAAACCACCTGTGAGCTCGAGAGCTACCTCAGTAGCTAGTGTTGGTAATGTTAGATCTAATCAACCCGAGTGTAAACATTGTGGTAAACGACATCCTGGCAGTTGTAGATTGCATGATCGGGCCTATTTTAAATATGGATTGATAGATCATTTTGTTTGAGAATGCCCTGAGTTAACTGAACAAAATCCAGTACAAAATACGAGATCGGGTAACACTGCAACTCATGGTATACCACCCAAAAATATGAGTAATGTGAGTAACAGTCAAAGAGGGACTAAAGATGTAGCAGTTAGATTTGAGGCTTGTGCACCTGCCAGAGCCTATGCTATTCGTGCTCGCGAGGAGGCCTCATCTTCAGATGTTATTACTGGTACATTCACTCTCTATAATACTACTGTAATTGCATTGATTGATCCTAGTTTGACTCATTCTTATGTGTGTGAGACTTTAGTTTTCAGTAAGACTTTGCCTGTTGAGTCTACTAAGTTTGTGGTTAGAGTATCGAACCCCTTAAGTCGGTGTTATGGTGATAAATTATGTAAGAATTGTCCCTTGATGATTCGAGATTCGTGTTTTCTGGCTGATTTGATGTTGTTACCATTTGATGAGTTCGACATAATTCTGGTATGGATTGGTTGACTTTGCATGATGCTACAGTAAACTGCAAAAGAAAGACTATTAATTTACTGTGCCAGAATAATGAGATTATTCGGGTTGAATCTAATGATCTGAATGGTTTACCGGCAGTGATTTCTTCAATTTTAGCTCAGAAATATGTAAGAAAAGGTTGCGAAGCTTACTTTGCATATGGGCTTGACAGTAAAGTAACCGAAAGAAAGATTGAATCAATACCTGTTGTTTGCGAGTATCCGTATGTGTTTCCTGAAGAATTACCAGGTTTGCCACCTATTCGAGAAGTAAAGTTTGGTATTGAGTTAGTACTGAGGACGAATCCGATATCGATAGCCCTGTACAGAATGGCACCTACTGAATTAAAAAAATTGAAAGCTCAGTTGCAAGAGTTGACAGATAGAGGTTTCACGCGACCGAGTTTCTCTCCCTGGGGTGCACCAGTGTTATTTGTGAAAAAGAAAGATAGAACAATGAGGATGTGTATTGATTACCGACAACTCAATAAGGTGACTATAAAGAATAAGTATCTGTTGCCATGGATTGATGACCTGTTTGATCAGCTAAAAGGGGCTACAATGTTTTCAAAGATAGATTTGAGATCAGGCTACTACAGTTGCGAGTTAAAGACTCTGATGTGCCAAAGACTTCTTTTTGAACGAGGCACGAACATTATGAGTTTTTGGTTATGCCTTTCGGACTTACTAATGCACCTGCTGTGTTCATGGATTTGATGAATCGAATCTTTAGACAGTATTTGGATCGGTTTATGGTTGTGTTCATAGATGATATTTTGATCTATTCCCATGATGAAACTAAGCACGCCGAAATCTGAGACTTGTGTTACAGATTTTGCAAGACAAACAGTTGTATGTGAAGTCAGAAAATGTGAATTTTGGTTACGTGAAGTCAGTTTTTTAGGCCATGTCGTATCAGCATCGGGTATTCAGGTTGATCTAAATAAGATTTTGGCTATACTTGATCGAAAACCTCTGAAAAATGTTTTTGAAGTCCAAAGTTTTCTGGGACTTGCCGGTTATTATAGATGATTCATGAAAGGTTTCTCTACGATTACGACCCCGATAAAGAAGCTACTTCAGAAAGATGTTAAGTTCGAGTGGTCAGAAAAGCACCAGAAAAGTTTTGTTAAGTTGAAAGCCCTTTTGACTGAAGCTCCTATAACACCCCTTACCCGTACTTGAGGACAGGATAAGGTACGAGGCGTTGCCGGACCAACATACAAACATTAAACTAAAATACGGGCCATAAAATTTCATTCATATTTCAAAACGTTCATTCACTTACACATAGTCCCTTATTAGAGTCTACGAAGCCCAAAACATACTTTAGAAAGGGTTCGGGACTAAACCGATAACTTACAAAAATCTTGGAAATTTCATGCTTTAAGGCTCCACATGCCCGTGTCCCAAAGTCGTGTTCCATACACGGCTGAGACACATGGTCGTGTCTATGCCTGTGTGGAATATACCTAGGCTATTTTCCAAGCTTTGGTCAACCTTAATCTCTTACACACTTATACAAAATCAAAAGCATATAACATGGTATTCATTTAATGATTAAATATTCTTAATTAAACCACAAACATAGCATTTGTATGTCATCATACATGTGTATCTCATACTCATTTTACCTTGTTTATTATAGTACCACTTATACATTTATACCAAGATTATCATCTTACCAAATGTCTTCAGCTTAATCATCAAGCATTCATATTTAAAACTAGATCATATCTTTATAAAATAACATAATTCAGATGCGCAAAATAACATATTTTCCTGAAACATTTCAATTCAAATCCATACCCAACAAGCATTACATTGAGACTAGTCATATATATATACACATGTCATGATACATATCATTCTCTTTCTGTTTTCTTATAAACACATATCATTTATTTCATTATATCAATATTTCATATACCATAGTTTCCATGTATTCCACATATATTTATTTTCCTCCTCCTCCTCTCCATTCCACATCCTTAATGTATATAGCATTCTTGTAAGTACGATTTCACAATTTACTAATAAATGCTCACATCAAACTGTCCACACGAGTCATAGTCACTTACTTATTTATAATTCGAGCTACAGAGCTCCAAATTAAGATCCGTAAATTTCCACTGAAACTAGACTCACATATCGTTCCACCATAAAATTTTCATAATTTTTGGTTTAGCTAATTAGTACAGTTTATTCATTAAAATTTCCCTTGCTTCACATTCTGACAGTTCTGACCTCTCTTCACTAAAAATTAATTATCTCAGAGTACAGAACTCGGATAATTTTCTTGTTGATTTATCTTGAAAATAGACTCATTACGGATTCTAAAAATATTATTTTAATCCACTAATTATTTTTATCCAAATTTTTGTGATTTTCTAAATTCAGAACAGGGGATCACGTAATCATTCTGAACCAGTCTCACAAAAACATAAATATCTCAAAATATAAAACTCTTTTTCTTTATTTGTTTCTTTTATATGAAAATTACTCATTAAGCTTTAATTTGATATCTCATTCAGTCTCTGATTCAATTTCTAATATTTTTGGTGATTTTTCAAAATCACATCACTGCTACTGTCCAAAACAGTTTTATTGCTAATTCACTCTTTCACACTTTCTTTGTATTAACCTCATTTTAACATACATATCACAAATCATTTTCACCACATTTCATACATCACAAGTATAGGCCCATGATCACAAGGTCACCATAAAATCATCCTCATGTATAACTTACTTGTTTATAACCTTACCACATCCTGGTCACTTAATGCACACATCATTCACATAACCAAGTTCCTGCACTTATTCATCACAAAACTCACAAAGCAATACATAGAGAGTCTCCCGTTGAACACTTCGGATCAATCCTCGATACTTGGTGGTTTCAGTACATAGCTCCACCCATCATATAGTTCGGCTCTCTTGTACACATGGTGAACACTCAGTACCACCCATCTGACCTAGCTAATTTATCTCGTAGCTCTCTTGTCTACATGGTGTCCTTCACTGGAACCACGCATGCGACCTAGCTACATATATCCCGTATCTCTCTTGTCTACATGGTGTACACATAGTATCACCCATGCGACCTAGCTACATCATAATGTCTTGTAGCTCTCTTGTACACATGATGTGCACTCAACACCATACATGTGACCTAGCTACATACTATATGTATCATCCAATCTTTCCGAAGGTTCAACCGGGATTTCTCTCTCTTTTCCAACAATTTCACCAATCAAGTAATTATCCACAAACATATTTCCATTATTATTATAAAATATCATAATACAAGTAATATTGATGTATTACTTACATATAAACTTACATCTCATTTAATATCAAGGCAATAACATTAAATTACACATTGCCTTATTAAAAATCATATGAACTTACAATTTCCCATAATATCCATAATCATAGAAATCACATTTATGTATGATAATTCAATGCACTTCATGTACCATAGACATATTTTAAATCAATTCATAAACTTGGCACCATAATCA
Source organism: Gossypium hirsutum (assembly GCF_007990345.1). Lineage (NCBI taxonomy): Eukaryota > Viridiplantae > Streptophyta > Magnoliopsida > Malvales > Malvaceae > Gossypium > Gossypium hirsutum. Next base: position 94,809,591 of record NC_053428.1, on the reverse strand, counting down.
TTTAATTTAACATAATTCAATTAATTTACTAAATTTAACTTTCAAATATAAATTACAGCATTATTGCTGTATTATTATCATACCAACTTACATACTTTCAACACCTCGAAAATTATAATAAATATATCAATTGTACATTGAAACATGCATAAATTAATGCTTATTATACATATGAACTTACCTCAATACTAAAACGGCCATTTTACCAACTTTCCCAACTTTCGATCTTTCTCTCATTCTAGGTTCAAATCTCATTTTCCGGGATTTAAAACATCATATTTTACTTATTTAATTAATGTACTATTCAAAACAATCATTAACTCAAACTTTGGAAAAATTACAATTTTGCCCCTAAACTTTTGCATATTTACACTTTTGCCCCTAGGCGCGGGAATAAACTTCATCCATTATTCTTATGTTTTATGACATCCTGATCACTTTTCCCTTCTATGGAAACATCAAATTCTCACTCTAACATATACTTATGACTATTAGGTATTTTTACCGATTAAGCCATTTTACTCGTTTTCTCTCAAAACCGAGTAGCACAAGTTTTCTAACATAATTTAAAACCTCATATTCTATCATAAAACATAAAAATAAACACATTTCACCTATGGGTATTTTTCCAAATATGAACCCTAGCTTAAATTATTGCTAGAATAAGCTTAATCAAATTACCGAGATTCCAAAAACGTAAAGAACTTGAAAAACGGGGTTAGAACGGACTTACTATTGAGCTTGGAAAGCTTGAAAACCCTAGCCATGGCTTCCCCATGCTAATTTCGGCCTCCATGAAAAAGATGAGTCAATTTTGGCTTTATTTTCCCTTTTTATTTCTTTTAATTACCAAATGACCAAAATGCCCTTAAGGCCTTTCTTTAAAATTTTGTCCTATTCATGCCCATTTTTGTCCAAACAAAATATAATGGTCTAATTACCATTTAAGGGCCTCCTCTTTAAACTCCTATTTCAATCAAGTACTTATGAATTAGAACACATATTTTGCAACTTCTGCAATTTAGTCCTAAAAGTCCAATTAAGCACTTTATCTGTAAAATTACTTAACGATATTTTTACACAATATTTTAATCAATAAATAAACCTTAAAACTTAATCGGAATAAATTTTTTGACTTCGAATTCGTGGTTCTAAAACCATAGTTCCGTTTGGGCCCTAAATCGGGCTATTACAGCAACTTTTGCAAATAAGCCCTAATAGGCAAATTAAACATGCAATCTATAAAATTTCTTATCAATACTCTAACACATGCATCTAATCACTCTGTAAATCATAGAAATTAATCGAAATAAACTTTTCTATCTTAGATTTGTGGTTTTGAAACCATTATTCCATTTAGGCCCTATTTTGAGATGTTACAACAAGATTCTAATATGTGTTTTTGTGTAAGACCACGTCTGGGACGTTGGCATCGATATATGTGTTTTCGTGTAAGACGATGTCTAGGACATTGGCATCAATATATGTGTTTTCGTGTAAGACCGCATCTGGGACATTGGCATCGATCTATGTGGTTATGTGTAAGACCATATCAGGGGCATCAGCGTTGTATTTGATTCGAGTAAAACCCTGTCTAGGATAGTGGCATCAATATGAGATAGCATGTAAGACCATGATTGAGACGTTGGAATTGTATGATATATCTGATTATCCGAGTATCCTACTCAAATCTGAATGGTTCAACAAGGAGTGATAAGTTGTGAACGAAGGTGTAAAATGAGCTAAAACGATCAGGTATGAGTTAGTTGATTACTTATTTAAAAATAAGGAAAGTTGGTCTTTTGATATGTTATGCTAATTCTACAAGTTACTAAAGTAAAAATATAAACATGGTATAGTATATTCGCCATATGCTAAGTGTATGTACATGATGTTATATCCTGATTCGTGAGTTTGTGTACATGAGTGTAAGTATACTTAGTTATATAATGACATTTTGGTTTCCTGAGTTGAATGATATTTTGTTCATATTTATATATGAATATTCGGCCAAGGTAACATTTATATATGAAAGTATATATTATATGTATATGAAATATAAGTTTGAGACTAAATGTGATAATGATGTTATAATTTGGTTTAATTCAAATGATTCAGTTATACCATTGTGTTGTTTATTTGCTTATGACTTACTAAGCTTAAATAGCTTACTGTGTGTATTCTTGTTTACCTCTGTTTTATAGATCTTGGATTCAAGTTACGAGCTCGAGGACCGTCAGCAAAGTCTATCATACTATCGACCATTTTTGGTACATTATAAGTTTGAACTTGATATTATGGCATGTATAAGCTAGGTTGTTTTTGGTTAAGTTTTACGTATGTGTATAACTCAAGCCATGCGAAAATGGCTTAATTTCTATGTTTGAATTCGATGATGTTTGATTATGGTTAATCTGTCCAATGCTGTGTGCTATAAATGAATGGTATTTGTGATAGGCGTTATATGCTTTGGAAATGGTTTAGTAATGATGTTATTTATGATGTGTAATTCGTTATGTATTTAGCTAAAGTTGGAAATTATATTCATTGTATATGTGCATGGTGTGCTTGGTTATATGAATCAGTTTAAGTAATGCTCAAGTTGGTGTATGTGTTTTTGCTATAAATATATATATGTATATTCGAATGTGAATTTGGTCTTTTTGTTTCTGTTAAGTTATGAAATAGATATGGAAAATCTTTATGAATTACTCATGACTCGATACTTATGAATATACTTATGATGAATTGGTTGGATATATATATTGAATTATATGTTTGTAAAACAAATTGATTTGAAATAAAATGATTAAGAGCTTGGTTGAAATTTATGTTCATTGATGAGTATGAGGTAAATACATTTGGTTATATGTGTTCAGTTGTAATGACAAAACATTCATATAAGTCATAAATGGTTAGCTTCATAACTGAACTATTACATGGTATTAGCATAAGTAAGTGTTCGTCATTATTATGTGACTTATGTGGTTGTTTTGATATAGATATTCAGTACCAATTTAATTTGTCACTCTATATATATATAAATGTTTGTATGGTGTATTGACGTATGATATTAAGTTTGAACTTAATTGATATTTGCATTTTAAAATGTTTTAAAGTGAAATGGTAACTTTATAAAGAAAAAATTTCTGTCTTGAAGAATTTGATGTTAAGTGTACATGCATATATGCGCATATATCATAAATATTAATGAATGGAGTTTGGTTAATATTAGATATTTAGATGATGCTTGAATTGAGTAATGAATTCATTTATTGATATAAAAGTCAATGTATACTCATTTATTATATATGGTTGGATATTCATTTAGGTCTATAGCTCATTCTGTTAAAATCAGTTTATGCTTTACATATTTCATATTTTTGCATACGAATTATATGACTGTATATATGTGTTAGTTTATGAATTAAATTCTGACTGATTTAAGAATCTTGTTCATGTATATATATTGTAACACCCCACACTCATACCATTCGTCAAGATGAAATTTGAGGCATTATCTAACCTTAAACTCGTGCTTTCATACATTTTCGAGTCACCAAACTCGATTCAATTTAAAAATTTTTCAATTTCTATTTTAAACTTCTTATAAAAGCCTACGAGTCCCAAATCGACCATTGGATACTATTCGGGCTCAACCCAGTCCTTACGCCATCTATAGAAAATTTGTCTTTGAAACAGGGCACACGCTCGTGTGTAAGGGTAGCACACCCATGTGGAATTAATTCTAAACACACACCTACAGAGGTTTTCACATGGCCTGGCCCATGCCCGCGTCCCTGGCTAGTGTCCTTCACATGGCCATGACACGCCCGTGTCCTACCCCATGTCCAAAAACATGAACATTTTGTTTCTGATGTCAGCATCCCCAAAATGTCACACGTCTAAGGCAAACGCCAGTGTGCTAGGCTATGTCCATCACATGGCTGAGACACATGGTCGTGTCTCTGCCCGTGTGCTTACTATCATGCATACCGACTTGAAATTTTTACGTGCAGGGGACACACAGTCAGACCACACGCCCATAGGGCAGATCGTCCGTCACACATGGCCTAGACACACGCCGGTGTGTCTGCATGTGTGGACAATATAAGACTATTTACCAAGCCTATTTGCCACCCTTACTTACACAGCCTACATAATAGCAACCACAATCAAGATACGACTATCTCATGCAACCAAATCAGCCAAAATAGACAATGTTCCATTTGTGCATTTCACTCATCTATGAAAATAACAGCTTTGTATATAAATCAAAATGAATGTTAGCCATCTTTCAAGGCTTAATACAAAATGAGGGATTTATCCCAAGCCAACACATTCGACCAAATTAATAATAACCCAAAACACAAGCCTAATTCCCTGTACATGCCCTATTCAAAAATATAAATCAAACTATACCAAATGCTTCGATTGATAGTGTGATCGATATCTCTTACTTCTGTTGATCCTTGAGCTAGATAGGTGACACTATAAGAAAATGAAAAAGGAGAGGGAGTAAGCATAAAGCTTAGTAAGTTTCACATAAATGAATATACAACATAACTTTACTATTCATCAACAAGATCATAGCATAATATTGGGCATAAACAACACTTACGCATCAATATTCAGTACACATTGTATATCCTAAAATAGGCTCGTATTCTATAAATACCAAACAGGTACCTGTACCACTCACAACATAGTTATACTTTCCTCGTTAACTTGAAATCATAACTTTCGCCGTTGAACCATTTGGAACACTATTAGATATTCATTAAGCCTTAAACATGGGGTAAGGTGGCGATGTCATGTCCTAGACATGGTCTTACACAAGCTCTAGCATATCTGTGCTGATGCCGTGTCCCAGACATGGTCTTACACTGACACATCTCGTAGCAGATGCATGTCCCAGACATGTCTTACACTGACTTACATCTCGAGGTCGATGCATGTCTTAGATAATTCTTACACTAGCACTCATCTCAATGTCAATGCCATGTCCCAGACATGGTCTTACACAAGCTCTTATAATGTGGCCGATGCATGTCCCAGACATGTCTTACACTAGTTCACAATAACTCAATATTATTGCATGAATATCCGATTTATTTCCTAGGTTCGAACGAGAACTGTACTATCTCTATTACCATCATGCTTTCTCAATTCCACATTCAAGCAATTCATGCTATATTAAATTCAAGTACAATTCAACACATACGTTAACATTTTAGTTGTATTATTTACATAAACTTACCTCGGATTACAAAATGTGGCAACTAGTCGATTTAATCGATTTGCTTTGCTTTCCCTTGGTCTAGGTTCGGATTCGGTATTTCTTGATTTATAATAACAAAATCCACTTATTTAATCACTTTATCAACATAGGCACTCAACAATTCATAGTTGGGCAAAATGATCAATTTGCCCCTACACTTTTACAAAATGACCATTTTACCCCTAAGCCCGAAAATTGATTTTTATCGAATTTCTTCACATCTTAAGCCTAACCGAACCCTTTCTACTCATATAGCAACTCCAAATTCCAACTATTTCACACTCTTATCATCTATTTTACAACTTATGCAAAATAGTTCTTGTTTTCATGCCAACACCTTTCACAAAAATTATTTATTGGACACCCAAGACTCATTTTCTTCCTTAAAAAATCAGCAAAAATTACAAATATTTTCATTGAAAAGCCTTAAACTCTTAATCATTTTGAAAAATAGTACCCTTATTTGAAAACTCATGCTTCAATGGTTTCAAAAATGTAAAAATCATCAAGAAAAACTATCAAAAGCACTTAGTTGTGAGGATTACAAGTTGCTGAAATTTGTAAGCTTTCAAACCCCCTTCAATGGCTAATTTTTAGTGGAGAAAGAAGATGAAAAAGGGATGATATCATCTTTCCTTTATTTACTCCTATTTTAGTCAAAATAAGCCACCTAACTTACCAAACTTCGAAAATTTGACCACCTTGTCTCCTATGGCTGGCCATGCCTCCTTAAAGGGTGTAATTGCCCTTTAAAGACCCCCAATTTAGGTTCTCTAGCTATTTGACATCTTGAGCTATCAATTTAGGACTTTTGCATTTTATGGGATTTAGTCCTTTTACGCAATTAAGCTCACAAACGCTAAAATTATGACACCAAAATTTTCTTGCACTCTTAAAAACATGTTATAATATCAAAATAATAATAAAATAATTTATCTGACTTTGATTTTGTGGTCCTGAGACCACTTTTTTGACTAGATCCAAAATCTGGCTATTACATTTCTCCCCTTTAGGGATTTTTGTCCCCAAAAATCTTACCGGCGAATAAATTTGGGTACTGATCTCTCATAGTCTCCTCGGGTTCCTATGTGGCTTCCTCGACTCCATATCTCTGCCACAAAACTTTGCGATCGCTATGCTCTTATTCCTCAGCTATTTGAATTCATGAGCTAAAATCTTGATCTGCTCTTCGCCATAAGTCATGTCCGGGTGAATCTCGACCTCTGTTGGCGTAATCGCATGCGAAGGGTCTCATCTATATTGGCGTAGCATGGTTACAAGAAACACGTCGTGAATCTTTTCCAATTTTGGTGGAAAAGCCAATCGATAGGCAACCGACCCTACACTCTCGATAACCTCGTAAGTTCCTATGAAACGAGGACTCAACTTACCTCTTCGACCAAATCTGAGGACTTTCTTCCACGGGGATACTTTCAAAAATACCTTATCTCCGACTTGAAACTCAATTTCCTTTCATTTCGAATCCACGTAGGACTTTTGTCTATCTAAGGTGGTCTTCAAGCAGTCAGGAATCACTTTAACTTTCTCTTCAGTCTCTTTTATTAAATTGACCCCTTGAATCTGACTTTCTTTGACCTTAGTCCAATATAAGGGTGTTCGACACTTTTTCCCATTCAAAGCCTCATCAGGCGCCATTTTTAGACTTGTCTGATAACTGTTGTTGTAGGTGAATTCAACCAATGGCAAGTACCTTTCCCAATTGACTTAAAACTCGAGAACATAACACCGCAACATGTCCTTTAAAATCTGAATCACTCTTTTTGATTTCCCATCGATTTGCAGATGGAATACCATGCTAAAACTCAACTTTGTCCCCAATGCCTCTTGTAACTTTTTCTAAAACCTCGAGGTAAATCTCGGGTCTCTATCTGAAATAATCGACAAAGGCACTCCATGTAGCTTCACAATCTTAGAAACGTACAAGTCGGCCAGTTTTTTGATAGAGTAATTAGTACGCATTACTATAAAATGTGCCATCTTTTTTAGCCTATCCACAACAACCCAAATGACATCCTTTTTCTTCGGGGTTATCGTCAAACCCGTCACAAAATCCATAGTGATTGATCCCACTTCCACTAGGGGACCATGACAGACTGAAGTAGACCCGAAGGTACTTGGTGCTCAGACTTCACTTGTTGACACACAAGACACTTGGAAACAAACTCTCAAATGTCTCTTTTCATCCCCGACTACCAATACATTTTCTTTAGGTCATTGTACATTTTTACACTGCCTGGGTGGACGGACAAACAACCACTAGCATTAAACATCCATCAACACCAATATGAAACTCGGATTCATTTTCCATCTCACAATGAGCCATCTTAGCTTGCAACTCCTTATCACCTTCCTGAGCTTCATAGATCTCTTGTAAAAATGTCGGTCTAGCTCTCAACTCTACTAGGATCGAACCATCACTAGACATAGACAACTGAGTATTCATGGCTCTTAAAGCGAACAATGACTTTCTACTCAAAGTGTCGGCAACTACATTCGCCTTTCCTGGATGGTAGTTAATAATCAATTCATAATCCTTTATTAGCTCTAACCATCACTGTTGTTGCAAATTTAACTCCTTTTGAGTCATCAAGTACTTAAGACTCTTGTGATCGGTGAATACTCAGTATTTCTCTCTATACAAATGGTGCCTCCAAATCTTCAATGCGAACACGATGGCGACCAACTCTAGATCTTGCGTTGGGTAATTTTTCTCATGTGGCTTTAACTATCTTGAGGCATAGGCTATAACCTTGCCTTCTTGCATAAGCATGCACCCCAAGTCATTCAAGGAGGCGTTGCTATAAATCACAAATTCCTTACTTGACTCCAGTTGCACTAACACTCAGGCTCCGGTCAACAAGGCCTTTAATTGCTCGAAACTCTGTTAGAAATTTTCTGTCCATTCGAACTTGACATCTTTTTACAGTAGTCTTGTCATCGGGGTAGCTATCATAGAAAATTCATTTATGAACCGCCTATAGTATCCTGCCAAACCTAAAAAGCTTCAGACCTCTATCACATTCTTCGACGGTTTCCATTCAACAATAGTCGAGATTTTGCTTGGGTCAACTCTAATCCCGTCACCCGACACAATGTGTCCCAGAAATCCAACCTTCTTAAGCCAGAATTTGCTCTTACTGAACTTGGCATACAATTTTTTGTCTCTCAGGGTCTCTAATACAGTCCTCAAATGCTTCGCATGCTCACTCTCATCACATGAATATATTAGTATGTCATCAATGAATACAATGACAAACCTACCTAGATACAGTCAAAAAATACTGTTCATCAGATCCATAAATACCGCCGGGGCATTAGTCAAACCAAAGGGCATGACGATGAACTCATAATGCTTGTATCTTGTCTGAAACGCAGTTTTTGGTACATCTTGCTCTTTCACCCTTAACTGGTAGTATCCTGACCTCAGGTCAATTTTGGAAAATACAGTGGCTCCTTTTAACTGATCAAATAGGTCTTCGATCCTCGGTAAAGGATACTTGTTCTTCACTGTTACCTTATTGAGCTGTCTATAGTCAATACATAACCTCATCGACCCATCTTTCTTTTTCATAAATAACACTGGTGTGCCCCACGATGAATAACTAGGTCTCACGAAACCTTTATCTGCTAATTCTTGAACCTGAGCCTTTAACTCCTTTAATTCAGTTGGAGCCATCCTATACGGAGCAATCAAGATGGGTGCCGTCTTGGGGACCAACTCGATTCCAAACTCAACTTCCCTCACTAGAGGTAATCCAGGTAATTCCTCTGGAAACACATCTGTAAACTCACAAACCACTGGTACCAATTCAATCTTCAACTCATACACTTGAGTATTCAGCACCAAAGCTAGGTAAGCTTCATATCCTTTTCTCAAATATTTCTCATTAGTCAAAGACGATACTATTATAGGCAAATTATCCGACTCATCTGGTCTAACCTGAAGAACAATTCCATCTTCACCATTCAACTCAATAAATTTTCTCCCACAGTCCACTACAACACTATGAGATGTCAACCAATCCATCCCAAGGATTACACTAAATTCATTAAACGGAAACAACATCAAGTTGGCCAGAAAACAATGACCCTTAATTGTCAAAGGACAATTTCTACACACTTGGTCTACTAGCACATATCTACCCAATGAGTTGGACACTTTTATCCCAAATTCTGTGGGCTCTACTAACATGTTCATACAAGGTATCAATTCCATAAAAATATAAGAGTGGTTAGAACCCAGATCAATTAAAGCAACAACAGATATATCATGGATAGAAAAGGTACCCGTGATCATGTCGGGAGACTCTACCTCTTGACAGGCACGAATAGCATAAGTCCTTGGATGTGCTCTGCCCTCAGACCTTACTGCAGCATCTCTTGGTGCACCTCTACTGGTAGCCACGCTTCTAGGGTTCCTTTGTGGTCTACCCCTCAAATGAGCACTACTTGCCTTCACTTCTTGCTTTTTCTCTTTCTCTTCCATTTTCGGACAATCTCGGATGAAATATTCTAATGATCCACACTTAAAACAACCCTTTTCATTCCCCTGGCACCCACCGAAGTGACGCCTACCACATTGCAAACATTCTAGCCTATTCGATCGAGCACTACCAACGTCGCGACAGAAGTGGTCTAGGCTCTAGAAGTTGTGTTCTGGAGGTTCTTGTTTCTATTCAAAAACCCTATCGAAGCATTCGATCAGGTAGTGGATTCCTTCGATCTCTTAGATAAGGACTAATGTGATTTCCCCATCCGTCTCCTCTTTGAATCTCGCAACTCAATAGCCGCTTTCCTCCTCTCTTTTACCAGCTCTTCTACGTTGCATGCTCTCTCAACGAGCACTACAAATTCTCTTAGTTCTAGGATGCCAAAAAATACTCGGATATCTTTATTAAGACCATCCTCGAACCTCTTACACATAGTGGCTCTTGCAGACACCGTGCATACTTACTGAGCCTTACAAATTCACACTCATATTTCGTCACTTACATTCGACATTGCTTTAGCTCTAGGAATTCCTTCCTCTTTTGATCTACGAACCTTTGGCTAGTATACTTTTTTTGGAATTTTTCCTGGATGAATTCCCAAGTGATCCTCTCACTCGGTACAATGGACACAAGAGTATTCCACCATTGATAAGTCGAATCCCGTAGGATTGACACTGCACACTTCACGCACTTTTCAGGTGTAATGCCCCAAAGATCCCGAAATCTCGAAATCCAAAAATCCCAAAATCCAAAAATCTCGAATTTTCTTTATTTTTGATTTTGCTAAAAATTGTGTTTAATATTCTTATCCAAGCGATAATTTTAGTAGGTCTTAGTTATGGATGAGTTCGAATTAAGTGGTAGAAGAAATTATAATTTAATTATTAAAAGAATCAGGGCTGACAAATAGGTGGGCTTTTGAATAAATGAAGAAATAATTGGACATAAAAGGAGCCTGTGGTGGAGTGGCTAAGTGACGCCACATAAGGTGTAGTGGGGTGGTGTTAGTAGCTAGCAAGGGGGTCCAAGGTCCGAATCCTTGCTTAGTATTTTTAGAGTTTAATTTTGGCCTTCTAGAAGGATGGAAGTGGCGTGAATATGGACTCTAAGGGGAGTGTCCAGAAGAGAAAATTAAGGAAAGGATCAAGGGGTTATCAGGGAGATAAACGAGGAGATGAGAAATGAGGAGTAAGTGGAGCCAAATTGGGAACTTGGGCTTGAAGAATTCGGCTATAGGGCTATAAATAGGTGCCGAATGGGAGGGTTGAAAGCTAATGACGAACTTCCCTTCACTTTGTGCCAGAAACCCTTTTCTCTAAAAAGCCGAAAACCTTTTTTTTCTTTTCTTTCTTTGTGCCAAAATCTTATCCCTCCTCTACTCAACATTTTCTTTGCTTTAGCTGATTCTTCTTCCTCTCTTCTTTGGTGCTGAGTAATCAATTATTGCTATTCAAATCTCTAAGAGCCGAATACCCTTGGTGCTGCCACTACTCTTTCCACACAGTCGATTCTAGTGTAACTGTTCGCTCTTCTAATCGGTTTTTGATAAGTATCGACTATTCAATCCCTCACTTCTTTCTAATCGACTTTGGTAGGGAATTAGTGTCAGATCTCAGTTTTGGATTCATGTCGATTTGCTCTTCAGATCTGAGAAATACACGTGTTTAGTGATCAAAGTAAAAGCTAGTAAAGGCTTGGCGTTCAGGTAAGGTTAAGGTGAGATTCTGGCTTTTGCTAAAGTAATCAATAAGTACGTGTGATTAATCTTTGAGTGATATCAATTTTAGGTTTGGGCTAAGGAGATCGCATCACGCTTGCTTACCAAGTGTGTACATACACTGCGCACACATTATGTATCGGCAAAAGCCGAAATGTCGAAAAGCTAAAAGTTTGGCTACGGTAGTCTTACGAGTGCATGAACACTTGTAAGGGGGAGACCGATAGGTTTCTTGAGGCCCACGGGTGATTTCGTGGACTTGGGTTGTGATTTGGCCATATGGGCTGAAATGGGCTAAATGGGCCCGATGGGCTGTTGGGCCCATAATAGGCAAAAACTGAATGTTGATACTATGCAATAGGAACTTGTATGTGAGCATGAATATGAATGTGACTGGGCCTAACGGGCCATATAAATGTGATTTGAGCCTAATGGGCCATATACAGATGATTTGGGCCTAATGGGCCATATGAATATGATTGGGCTTAGTGGGCCAAATACAGGTATGTGAAATTGTTTGGGCTTTGTAAGGGGTTATAGGCCTAGTATATGATATCCACATAAGACTTAATTAATATATTGCGACCGTGGGCAGGTCAAAGAGGTTAAGGTGTGGCAATGGGTATATGCATGTCTTAGATTAGATCTAGGGAGAGCTTGGTACTTAAGTGGTCTTAATGACCCACCTCCCCTTCTTTGGTATCCTACCTGGTGCATAGTATTCGTTCATCTTAGCTCGTGGGACTTGTTAAAGGGCCAAGGTAAGTGAAAATCATAATTAAGGAAAAATTACCAAAACGCCCCTAAAGGCAAAAAAATGACCAAATTACCACTAGGTGCTGAATGTAAGTTTTATGGATGTGACATGCATACATATGATATTCTGCTTATGTTGCATATGGGTGGGAATTTTGGAACAGAGGAAGTATATGAGGATCGCATGGTTGCTTGACAATCGTGGATCCACCGACAGCTTTTAAAGCCCAATATGTAAATGAAGGTAGTTCTGCAACCAGGCTACCATGGCGTGTGGGTTGGGTGGGTCGATATTTATATCCCCACATAGTGTGACGCGGGACGAAGATAGTGTGTAGCGGATGGATAATTTGGATGGGATTGCATTGCATGATTGATGAATGATGTTTTTTATTTTGAATGCTTATTTTTGCCGAGGGTTGTACACACTGAGTTTATGAAAACTTACCCCCTCTTTTATTTTATTTTCAGGTGATGCTCAGTAGAAGGTTCGATGTTTGGAGGGACTCTGGGTGGCCAGCTAGCAAGATGTTTTGGGCTTGGGCTTTTTTTTTAGCATTTAAGTTTTTATTTCTTTTTAAGTATGTTTCAGACCAGATTGTAATACGGTTTTCATTATGTTATTATTACTTGAATTACTGCTATTAATTTTCATTATAATTACAAGAAGTTGAACATGGATTTTCTAAATTATAGTGTGTTTCTACGTTTCCGCAATTAAATTCTTAAATATTAAGTTTTCTTAAATCAAATGTTTTAAACAAGGTTTTCACAACTAAAAGGTGTTATTTTTCCAAAAAGTTAATCAGGGATTCTTTCAATTTAAGAAGGGTTTTCAATGGAAACACAGTTTTCACTAAAACACTTCAATGTGACACACCAGATTTGGCCATAATGTTTGGGCCGGGTTTGGGGTGTATAGTAATATCCCAAATTAGGGCCTAATCAGAATAGTGGTTTTGTGACCATAAATTCAAGATAGAAATAATTATTTTATAATCATTTTGAGGTTTATGATATGATTGCATGATTGTGTGAAAATTTCGTAATAAAATTCTATGCATAAAGTGCTTAAGTTGAGATTAGGGACTAAATCGAATAATTTGCAAAACTTGCATTCTAGAAGTTTTTAGTATGAAATTGCTTTGGAATATTAATGGGGAGATCTTAAATAGCAATTTGACCAATTTCTAAGTCTATGGACAAAAATTGGACATGGATGGAATTTTTGGAAAGTTTAGTAGTAAGGGCATTCTGGTCATTTAGTTATTAAAATGAATTAAAAACAAAATTAAAAGCCAATTTTTGTCCATCATCTTCATTAGGCAAAAATTTCAAGGGTTCTCCATAGCTAGGGTTTGTTTCAAGCTTTCAAGCTCCATAGTAAGTGATTCCAAGCACCGTTTTTAATGTTCTTTACGTTTTTTGAATCCTGGTAGCTCGATTTATCTTATGTTAGCAATAATTCGACCTAGGGTTCATATTTGGAAAAATACCCATAGGTGAAAATTGTGTATTTTGGTGTTTTATGCTAGAATATGAGGTTTTAAATTATGTTAGACAACTTGTGCTACTCGGTTTTAAGTGAAAACGAGTAAAATGGCTTAATCGGTAAAAATACCTAATAGTCATAAGTGCATGTTAGAGTGTGAATTTGATGCTGTCATAGAAGGGAAAAAATATCAGCATGTCATAAAACATAAGAATAAGGGCTGAAATTAAATTCCCGAGCCTAGGGGCAAAATCATAATTTTGTAAAAGTTAGGGGGCAAAAACGTAATTTTTCCATAATGTGATTTTTGGATTGAAATAAATAGTATGAGTGTTAAATGAACTAAATGTGTTTTTATAGATCTAGAAAGACGTGGAATCGATCGTGATCGGGAAAAGAAAAGCTTTCGGACTAAATTAAAACATTTCTAAAGTTTGCACCGAGGTAAGTTCGTACATGAATAATTTATCAATTTTTTTATGTTATTTTATGTTGTTATCATATGAATTGGTGGTTGTCCATAGAACGATTAAATGATGGAAATTTGCAAATTTAATTAGATTGTGAATAAGTGTTAACAGTGAAAAAGGAAAGATTTTCTCGGTTGAACCTTCGGAACAGGAACAATACGAATGACCCATTGTGAGTACACATGTGTAGTACTAAGTCCAGGCTACTACGTGTACCATACTGTTAAGTCGCATGTGTAGTACTAAGTGCAGGCTACTATGCATACTCAATGACTTCGATCATGTGTGTAGTACTAAGTGGAGGCTACTACGTGTACCGGATTGTTGGTCGCATGTGTAGTACTAAGTGCAGGCTACTATGCGTATCAGATAGCTTCGACTATAAGTGTGGAAGGGGGAAATATGTGTAAACAATGGTATATTTGTTATTTTTCCGTTGAGTTCAATTGGGAAAATCGATAAAGTGGTAATATATGAAAAGTTAGGAGCTATCTGCTCGATAATTGAGCGAATTCTAGTATAACAAAAAGAACTAGGTGGAATTATGCAAGAGTGAATGTTAGAAATAAAACAGTGTTGGAGAGCAGCAGTTACATGAATTTAAAAATTTACCAAAAATCGTGGAAGTTGAATAAAAATAAAAATGATATATGAAAATAAAGCTTAATGAGTCTATTTTCACATAAAATAAGTAGGGGAAGCAAATGAATTCTATATTGTGTGATATTTGAATTCTTGTGAAACAGGGTCTGAATGAATTTGAGATCCCCTATTCTGACTTACTAAGCTATATGCTTATCTTCTTTTCTTTTTCTTATCTTATAGAGTTACTAAGCCAGCTTGGGATTTGGAGATCGTCGGAGACCCATCCACACTATCAACACTTTTTGGTACTTTGTAAACACTATTTTGGAATTATGGCATGTATAGAGGGCTGAATCATTTTGTTATATGTTATAATTAATTTGGTTTAAAATATTACTTTTCAAATTTTGATAATTTACTTGTAATTATGTAAATTAGATAATTTACTTGTATTTATGTATATCTGTTGATGTTATCTATTTTTGTTCAAGCTAGAAGAATTAATTATGTAAGGTCAGGTAAATGTGTGAATTCATGTTTTCGTGATCTGTAATGTTCCATACCTTGTTCCGGCTTAGAACATGGGTATGAGGTGTTACATTATATTTAGTGGTATCAGAGCCTAGGTTGTGAAACTCGAGCTGTCAAGTGGGCCTTATTACTATTTGGTTTCTTTTTTCGTTTAAAAAAATTGGATCACACTACTATGGAAAAGAGAAATCTTGCTGAGAGGCACAGCGAGTCTCCGACGTCGAACCAAGTAAGTACTTTTGTTTATTTAAGTTTATTTAAATTGTTATATAGTAGATAGTTAGAGGGCTACTTTAGACGATTGCTAGAATGGAACTAAAGCCCATAGGATTTGGAAACTGTAGAGGATTTTTGAAAATAATCTTCTCTTTAAATATTTTCATAAAACATCAATGTAAGTATTAAACTAGCTAAAACTTCATAAAATTTTAATCCAGATAATACACGAATCGAAAATGAGTGCTAGAAGAGGTGTAAGGGACCGTGGTCGAGGCCGCGAAAGTGCTAGGGCTAAATCTTCGGCATCAGGCCATATGCTCGATGTTGGAGTAGAAGAGGCTCCGGCCTCACCTGTGGCTGGGAATGGACAGTATGATCAGGCCACGGTAGAAGATGCATCGTTGCAAGTAATGCTAAGGATATTGGAAAGGGTCGCTGGGCCCAATAATGGCAATGGAAATTGACGGTCCATTCATGAACGACTTCGATCGAACGGGGCTGAGATCTTTACGGGCGTGGCGGGCGTGGCTGGCGTGGCTCCTAATGTGGTGGCATATTGGTTGGAATCCACTGAAAGGATAATGGAGGATTTGGACTGCTCACCTGAGCAAAAGTTGAAAGGGGCGGTGTCATTGCTTAGGGAGGAAGCCTACTAGTGGTGGTTGACCGTGAAAGAAGGCACCGAACCGGAGCGAGTCACCTAGGAGTTTTTCAAAGCTGCATTCAAAGAAAAGTATGTAGGTGCAAGCTAAGTGGATGCTAGGAGGAAGGAGTTCCTGAACTTGACCCAAGGAAACAAATCGGTGGCAGAGCATGAGGCAGAGTTTCTACGCCTTAGTAGGTATGCAAGGGTAATGGAGTATGAGCGTTGCGTTAGTTTGAGGATGGGCTTAGAGATAGCCTCAGGGTACTAATAGCTCCACAAAGGGAACGAGTTTTCTCAGAGTTTGTGGAGAAAGCAAAGATAGCAGAGGAGGTAAAGCGCACTGAGACCCCAAACCAGGAGAAGGAAAGGGGTAAGAATAAGAGGGAGGCTGAGACCCCGGGTGTTGGACAAAGGCCTAGGACTAGGGCCTGAAATAATGGGCCAATTAGCGTAGGGCCCCCTGCTGCTAATCCAGGGGTGCCAACTTGTGCTGATTGTGGGAGAAGGCATGGAGCCGAATGTTGGAAGAGAATGGGAGATTGTTTTGCTTGTGGGTCTATGGAGCATAGGATCAAGGATTGCCCTCAAACGCTAGGTCGAGAGCCAGTAGTGGGTCAAGGAGGTGCTCAGCCACCAAGGGGTGGATAGCTGCCGCCAAGGGGTCGTGGACAGGCTAGGGGTGGTAACGGCAATGGACGTAGACGCGGAGCACCAGGCAGAAGTATGGGGCATGCTGAGGAAAGACAGCCAGCTTTGGTTTATGCTACTCGTTGCCGAGAGGACGGGGATGCCCCAGATGTGATAACGGGTATGTTTCTTATATATAAGTTACCTTATACAGCCTTGATTGATATTAGATCGAGGCATTCATATGTTGCATGCAATAAGACTGAGTCTTTGGGTGATATGCTTGAGATTATTGCAAATGAAACGACTGGGATAAGTCCATTAGGGCAGTCAGTAGGAGTGAATAAGTTGTTTAGGGAGGTACCCTTAGTGGTCCAAGGGGTTACCTTTTTAGCGGAATTGATGGAACTGCCGTTTAGCGAATTCGACTTAATCTTAGGTATGGATTGGTTGGTGAAGCATCGAGCCACTTTGGATTACGCTGCAAAGCGAATGGTATTAAGAATGGGAGTGGATAAGGAAGTGGTGGTGTTTGGTGAATGTCAGAACAAATTGTCGAACGTGATTTCATCATTAAGGGCTGAAAAGTTAGTACGAAAGGGATACGAAGCCTTTTTGGCTTATATTAGTGATACGAAGGCTAAGAGCCTTACTGTTAAGGAGTTGCGAATGTTAGGGAATTTTTAGATGTCTCTCCCGAGGAGCTGCCAGGGTTGCCACCCAGTAGGGAAGTAGAATTTGGAACCGAGTTGTTACTTGGGACGGTACCGGTGTCTATCGCTCCTTATTGGATGGCACCAAAAGAGTTGGTGGAACTTAAGGCACAGATTCAGGAATTATTGGATCGAGGATTCATCCGACCAAGTGTGTCCCCATGGGGTGCACCGGTGTTATTCGTGAAGAACAAGGATGGAACCTTACGAATGTGCATCGATTATCGATAGTTAAACAAGTTAACTATTAAAAACAAGTACCCTCTATCAAGAATCGATGATCTTTTCGATCAGTTTGGGGGAGATTCTGTTTTCTCGAAGATTGATCTGCTTCGGGTTATCACCAATTGAGAGTGAAGGAGGCAGATGTTCGTAAGACGGCTTTTAAAACTCATTATGGGCACTACGAGTTCTTAATGATGCCATTCAGGCTGACGAATGCACCTTGCGCTTTCATGGATCACATGAATCGGGTCTTTCAACCCTACTTGGATCGGTTCGTAGTAGTCTTTATAGATGACATTTTAGTGTACTCAAAAGATGAGGATGAGCATGATGCACACTTAAGGATTGTGTTGCAGACTTTGAAGGAGAAGCAGCTGTATAGCAAATTCAGTAAGTGAGAATTTTGGTTAAGGGAGGTTACTTTTGTACGACATGTGGTGTCAGCCGAGGGTATTAAGGTGGATCCTCGAAAAATTGAAGCGGTGTTAGACTGGAAAACACCCAAGTCGGTATCAAAAATCTGAAGTTTTCCGGGCTTGGCAGGATATTATAGGCGGTTTGTTGAGGGCTTTTTGGTAATTGCTGCATCCTTAACTAAGTTGTTAAGGAAGGGGGTACCGTTTGTTTGGGCAGATAAGTAGCAAGAGAGTTTTGGAAAACTCAAGGAAGTTTTAATTGAGGCCCCTGTGTTGATTCAGCTAGTGCCTGGGAAGGAGTTTACGGTTTATAGTGACGCGTCACATGTAGGCTTAGGTTGCGTATTGATGCAAGAAGGAAAGGTGGTTGCATATGTGTCATGACAACTTAAGACTCACGAGGCAAATTACCCAACCCATGATTTGGAGCTAGCTGTGCTGGTGTTTGCACTTAAAATATGGAGGCATTACTTGTACAGGGAGAAGTGCATAATTTATTCGGATCACAAGAGGTTGAAGTACCTCCTTATTCAAAAGGAGCTAAACCTTAGGCAATGTAGGTGGGTGGAATTATTGAAGGATTATGATTGTACGATTGAATACCACCCTGGCAAAGTGAATGTGGTAGCCGACGAGTTGAGTCGTAGGGCTAAGACAGACTTGAGAGCTGTGCTCGCCCGTTTAAGTTTGTTGGATGACAGTAGCTTGTTAGCTGAGCTTCAAGTAAAGCCAGTATAGGTCAAGCAGATAATGAGTAAGCAATTAGTGGATGAGACTTTGAGTTCTCGTTTTAAACAAGGATGATGATCTAAGGCAGTCTGTTCTATGGGAAGTACATAGCGGTCTCTATGCAATGCCTCCTGGCGGAAACAAGATGTATCAGAATTTGCATGAGCTTTATTGGTGGCCTGGACTTAAGCGCGAGGTTATAGAGTTTGTCAAAAGGTGAAAGCGGAACATCAGTTGCCTTCGGGATTGCTTCAGCCGGTGAAGATTCCACTCTGGAAGTGGGAAAGGGTCACTATGGACTTTGTTAGTGGGCTACCCTTGACAACTACTAAGAAAGAATCGATATGGGTTATAATGGATCGGTTAACCAAGTCTGCCGATTTTGTACCGGTTCGCACCAATTACTCATTGCAAAAGCTAGCTAGATTGTATGTGGCAAAGATTGTAAGATTGCATGGAGTGCTAGTCTCCATAATATCTGATAGGGAGCCACATTTCACTTTGCGATTTTGGAAGAAGCTGCATGAGGCGTTGGGTACTAGGTTGAATTTCAGTACGGCTTTCCACCCTCAAACTGATGGGCAGTCGGAAAGGGTGATCCAAGTATTGGAAGATATGTTGAGGGGAGTGTGATTGAGTTCCAAGGTAGCTGGGAGGACTATTTACCGTTAGCCAAATTCACGTACAATAACAGTTATCAAGCAAGCATTGGGATGGCTCCATATGAGGCACTGTATGGGAAAAGGTGTCGGACTCCAACATGTTGGACGGAGTTGGGCAAACGAAGAGTTTTGGGCCCTGAGTTAGTAGCCGATACTGAGGATAAGGTAAAATTGATTTCAGATCATTTAAAGGAGGCCTCGGATAGGTAGAAATCGTATTCTGACGTTAAGCGTCGAGTGATAGAGTATGCCGTGGGAGACTCAGTTTTCCTTAAGGTCTCTCTATGGAAGTAGGTGTTAAGGTTTGGGCATAAAGGAAAGCTAAGCACAAGGTTCATTAGGCCATATCGGGTTGCAAGGCGGATTGGGCCAGTCGCTTATCAGCTGGAATTACCTCCTGAACTAGGCCAAATCCATAACCTATTCCATGTTTCTATGCTGAGACGGTATCGCTCAGATCCTTCCCATGTCATGGCGATTGAAGAAATTGAGGTCAGACCAAACCTAACTTTCAAGGAAGAGCCCATACAAATAATTGGTCGTGATGTTAAGGTACTGAGAAGGACGTCCGTTCCATTAGTCAAAGTGCTTTGGCGTAATCACAAGGTTGAGGAGGCTACTTGGCAACTTGAGGAAGCGATGCGACATCAACATCCTCAACGGTTTGAATCAGGTGAATTTTGAGGACGAAATTTCTTTTAGGGGGTGGAGTTGTAATGCCACAAAAATCCCGAAATCCAAAAATCTTGAAATCCAAAAATCCCGAAATCCCCAATTTTCTTTATTTTTGATTTTGATAAAAATTATGCTTAATATTCTTATCCAAGCAATAATTTTAGTAGGTCTTAGCTAAGGTTGAGTTCGAATTAAGGGGTAGAAGAAATTATAATTTAATTATTAAAAGAATCAGGGTTGACAAATAGGTGGGCTTTTGAATAAATGAAGAAACAATTGGACACAAAAGGAGCCTATGGTGGAGTGGCTAAGTGATGCCACATAAGCTGTAGTGAGGTGGTGTTAGTAGCTAGCAAGGGGGTCCAAGGTTCGAATCCTAGCTTATTACTTTTAAAGTTTAATTTTGGCCTTTTAGAAGGATGGATGTAACACCCCAAACCCGGCCCAGACGTTATGACCGGATCTGACATGCCACATCGAAGCGTTCAAAACATTTTATATTGTTGATCCAGAAAAACTTACTTAGTGTTTTAAAAGATAATTTCATTATAGGTTAAAGTGAATGGAAGCTGTGCACCAGGTAGGAAACCGGAAAAGAGGTGGTGAGTCCATCGGACTGCTTAAGTACCAAGCTCCCTTCGGATCCAATCCTAGACATGCATACCGCCATTGCCACACCTTAACGTCATGGATATTTCTCGGAAACCGATTTGATTAAGTCATTTTTAGGAAAAATGATTAATTTTGGAAAATACTTTCATTGCGGAAGCTTTGCTTGTTGTCGTATTATTTTGAAATCAATTGTTGTTTTTTTTTGAAAACGCGCCCTAAAGCTATCCAATTTCAACAGTTAAAATAAGTAATACCTATCTTAGTAATACATATTAAAACCATCAAAAATAATTAAGCGGTCTTATTACATTTAAAAACCCAAACCTCAACATAAATAATAGGATGTCCAGTTCACTAGAAGAAAACCAAACTTTCAGAATGGGTGGCCACTCCGAATTCCCTCACAGCTCCAAGCCCACTATGGTTGGGGATTTCCTGTGTGGATGAAAATAAAAGGGGTGAGTTTGGGGAAACTCAGTGTGTAAATTAACCCAACCATAGCCTATATCAGCTCAAACCACAGAAATAGAATAAGTTGGCCTTAGCCCAGAACAGAATTCAAAATAAAGCCCATAGGCCCATAACAGAACAGAACAGATATTACATGTTTATGCAGAAACCCAACCCAGATTCATCCATAACACCCCCGTACCTGCCTTACACCATGTGGGGAGACTACTCGACCTACCCAACCGCTACATACCACAGAAATCGCAGCAAGGCTGCCAGATATTGTGACGAAGTCACCAGATACAGATATTGTGGCAGAGCCACCAGAACAGATATATGTGGCAGAGCCACTAGATCAGATAATTGTGGCATAGCCACCAAGACAGATATATGTGGCAGAGCCAACAGATTAGATAATTGTGGCATAGCCACCAGGACACTTCCTCCATAGTATAACCCAAGTCCCCATGCAACAGATATCTAATCATGGCATACATCATACAGAATCAGATCGTCATGCTTTTCAGTCAAAAGTAACCCTAGGGGTATAATGGTAATTTTGCATAGATAGGGGTATTCAAGTAATTTAACTATTCTTAAGGTTTTCATACATAACATAGTCATTTACGTATGATCAGAAACACTTACCATGTTTTCTTACCAATTTGGGCCCGTTGCCCCATTATCCCCTTTTTGGCCCATTAAGCCCAAAAATATCGAAATGCACAGAATCACGCACTCTGTAGTCTTATCACTTTAATTTACCATATACATCAAACTATTAATCTCATGAGCATTCACACACTCGTAAGATCTCAAAATACCGGCTTTTCGAGATTTCGGCTTTTCGGCTTGTGCCGATCTAGTCTATAAGAGGGTGTTAGTTACACACCTGTTTGCGACGATATGCTGACGAGATCCACACACGAACCGCCTACAATTGGATTACTAACACGTTAATCTAACTATTCAAAAACAAACTACATATTAACCCCTTACAATAATCGGCCATCCACACCTACAGATCAGAGTAAGCTTATAAGAAATCAATAAGCAACTCATTAACAAATTTTTATCAGTGTTTACCACATAATCATAATTTCACTGCAAGCTGTCTTCCTGAGCAACAGTCACTAAATCATTTATAACTGGAGCTACGAAACTCCAAATCAACTGCCGTTAATTTTCCCTGAAAATAGACACATATATCTTCTATCCATAAAATTTTCAGAATTTTTGGTTTAGGAAATCAATACCAGATTTTTCTCAAAATTTCCCACGTTTCACTGTTTGACTAATCTGACCACTCTTCATTACGAATCAAATTTCTCATTGTACAGAATTCAAAATATGTTCTTGTTTATTTCATTTGAAACTAGACTCAATAATATTTAATGATATAATCTATTCAGCTACTAATTTATCTCCCACAATTTATAGTGATTTTCCAAAGCCACGTTACTGTTGCTGTCCCAAGCAGATTTATTACCAAATCACTCTTTCACACTTAACTTGCTTGCATGTTATTTAAACATGTATATAACCAATCAATCATCACATATCTATGAGTTTACTTAACTATAGTCTCCATTTCATCATTTTAAAGCACAACATGTTAGCCGATTTTTCCCTTTAGCATCTAAGGCAGATCCATGCTCATTTGTTTGGCTCAACTTCACCTATCTTCCATTTTTCACCAAAAGAACATGAAACAACAACCATTTCCTTCATTTTAATTCATGACTAAATGCTCACAACACAACTAAAAACCAAAATATGCTTCAAGAGTTAAGGTAGAATCAAGAAGAACTCATGAACCTCAAAATAAAAGCAAACTACCATGAACTTACCTTCAATTTTCTTCCCCAAGTGACCGAACATTCAAGAGCTTTCTCCTCTCCTTTCTCTTCTCTAACTTTAGGCTATGATGAACAAAGATGGACAAAACTTTGTTCTTTTCACCCCTTTTTTTTTTATAAAATTTCATATTTCATCCATTTAATTCTTTAATACAAAAGACATGAAATTCCCATCATGGAACATTTACCTAACCCATTATCATGGAACATTTACCTAACCCATTATCATGAAACATTTACCTAACCCATTATCATGGAACATTTTATCATGGAACATTTACCTAACCCATTATCAATTTGTACCATAAATTATGGATATCAAGTGCACATTTTGTCTACAACAACATGATGTCTCGCCACTTTATGTAAAATGGGAGGTTTGTCATGCAAATCCTCCTATTTTGCACTCCTATTTATTTGGCCACTTCAATTTAGCCTATAGCATTTTCAAACATTTTCACATAGGTCCTATTTCATAATTTCACCCCCTTTTTCTTATGGAACAAAAAAATTAACTAAAATTTCCGGGTTCTATCTTAAGCTTGGGCCTTCTAGAGGCCCACTAACATAATTAAATGTATGCCAACATTCACAGAATTCCCGAAAATTGGGGCGTTACAACTCTACCCTCCTTAAAGAAATTTCGTCCTCGAAATTTACCTGATCCAACTAGTTGAAGGTATTGTTGACGCACAGTCTCTTCTGATTCCCAAGTAGCTTCTTCCCTTCCATGATTACGCCAAAGCACTTTCACTAATGGGACAGATTTCCTTCTGAGAACCTTAACATCTTGAGCCAATATATGCACAGGCTCCTCCTCAAAGGTCAAATCAGTCTGAACTTCAATTTCTGTAACTGGCAGGACATGAGCAGGGTCAGCACGATAACGCCTTAACATGGAGACGTGAAAAACATCGTGAATCCTGTCTAACTCTGGAGGCAATTCCAACTAATAAGCCACTGGGCCTACTCGCTTCAAAACTCGATAAGGCCCAATGAACCATGGACTCAACTTGCCCTTCTTACCGAACCTTAATATCTTCTTCCAAGGAGAAACCTTTAAGAAGACCATATCACCTACTGAGTACTCAATCTCCTTACGCTTCAAATCTGCATACGACTTTTTCCTATCAGATGCTTCTTTTAACCGGTCCCTAATTATTCTGACCTTATCCTCAGTATCAGCTACCAACTCTGGTCCAAGAATTTGTTGCTCTCCTAGTTCAGTCCAACAACTAGGTGTACGACACCTTCATCCATACAGTGGTTCATACGGTGCCATTGGAATACTCGCCTGGTAACTGTTATTGTACGCAAATTCTGCCAACGACAAGTAATCCTCCCAACTACCTCGAAAGTCAATCACGCATCCCCTCAGCATGTCCTCCAGAATTTGAATAACCCTCTCTGATTGACCATCAGTTTAGGGATGGAAAGCCGTACTAAAGTTCAATCGCGTCCCCAACGCCTCATGCAACTTTTGCCAAAACCGAGATGTGAATCTGGGATCCCGATCAGAGACAATTGAAACTGGGACTCCATGAAGTCGTACAATCTCCGCCACATACAACTTGGCTAACTTTTGAAGCGAAAAGTCAGTACTTATAGGTATGAAATGGGCTGATTTGGTCAACCTATCCACAATCACCCACATTGAGTCTTTCTTTGATGGTGTCAAGGGCAGCTCGCTCACAAATTCCATGGTTACCCTCTCCCACTTCCAAAGTGGTATCTTCACTGACTGTAACAGTCCAGAGGGTAATTGATGCTCAGCTTTCACTTGCTGGCATGTCAAACATTTCCCTACAAACTCTGTTACTTCTCGTTTAAGTCCAGGCCACCAGTACAATTCTCGTAAGTCGTGATACAACTTGTTCCCTCCAGGGTGCATGGCACAAAGTCCTCCATGAGCTTCCTTCAATATTGTCTGCCTCAAATCAGAGTCCTTCGGAACACAAATTCTTCCTCGGAAACACAGAACTCCTTCGCCATTTAACCCAAACTCAGAAGTTTCCCCTTCCTTAACTTGTTGAAAACGAGCAACCAAAGACTCATCTTCCAACTACTTTTCCTTAATCTGGTCCACCCAGGTTGGCCTTACTTGCAATTCAGCCAACAAACTGCCATCACCATACAGACTCAAACGAGCAAACATTGCTCTTAGATCAGATACGGTTCTACGACTTAAAGCATCGGCTACCACATTAGCCTTGCCTGGGTGATACTCGATCGAACAGTCATAATCCTTAAGCAACTCAATCCATCTCCTTTGCCTAAGGTTCAGCTCCTTCTGAGTCAACAAATACTTAAGACTCTTGTGGTCTGTGTATATAATACACCTCTCCCCGTACAAGTAATGTCTCCAAATCTTAAGTGCAAATATCACTGCCGCCAACTCCAAATCATGAGTAGGATAGTTCCCTTCGTGAGGTTTAAGCTGTCGTGATGCATATGCAACCACCTTACCCTCATGCATTAACACGCAGCCCAAACCCATGTGTGATGCGTCACTGTACACAGTAAAATCCTTCCCAGACTCCGGCTGAATCAACACAGGTGCTTCAGTCAGAACTTTCTTCAACTTCTCAAAAGCTTCCTGCTGCTTCTCAGTCCATACAAACAGTACTCCTTTCCTTATGAGCTTTGTCAGAGGTGCTGCCATCACAGAAAAACCTTCCACAAACCTTCTGTAGTATCCTACCAACCCTAGGAAACTTCAAATTTTCGACACCGTCCTAGGTGGCTTCCACTCCGAAATTGCTTCAATCTTTCGAGGGTCCACCTTAATCCCTTCGGCAGAGACCACATGTCCTAAGAAGGTTACCTCCCTCAACCAAAATTCACACTTGCTGAACTTCACAAAAAGTTCCTTCTCCCCTAACACTTGCAGCACTATACGGAGATACTCATCATGTTTCGCTTCAATTTCAGAATATACCAGGATATCGTCAATAAAGACGACTACGAACTGATCTAAAAATGGTTGGAACACATGATTCATCAGATCCATAAATTCTACAGGAGCGTTCATCAGTCCAAATGGCATAACCAGAAACTCGTAATGACCATACCGAGTCCTGAATGCCGTCTTTTGGATATCTGCCTCCTCGACCTTTAACTGATGATATCCAGATCGAAGGTCGATCTTGGAAAATACAGAAGCTCCTCTAAGCTGGTCGAACAGATCGTCAATCCTTGGTAATGGATACTTATTCTTAATCGCCAGTTTGTTCAACTGGCGATAATCAATGCACATCCGCATCGTACCATCCTTCTTTTTCACGAATAGCACTGGTGCTCCCCATGGAGACACGCTTGGCCTAATGAAGCCCCTATCCAACGACTCTTGAATTTTAGCCTTTAACTCCACTAACTCTTTCAGTGCCATCCTATACGGTGCGATGGACACGGGCACTGTTCCAGGCAACAAATCTATTCCAAACTCAACTTCTCGGTTCGGAGGCAATCTTGGAAGCTCCTCCGGAAAAACATCTTGGAACTCCTTTACGGTCCTAACCTTATCCACTGTCAATCCCTCCTCTTCTGACTGACTTACAAATGCCAAATAGGCCTCACAACCTTTCCGAATCCACTTTTCAGCTCTTAAAGCCGACACCACATTGGACAAATAATCCCTTCGCTCACCTATCACCATAACCTCCTCATCCTTTGTGGTCCTTAACACCATTCGTTTAGCAGCACAATCCAGGGTCGCCTTATGCTTAACAAGCCAGTCCATTCCCAAAATGAGATCAAACTCTCCGAATGGTAACTCCATCAGATCTCCAGTGAAAATCCTACATTGAGTTTCTAAGGGTACATCCCTATACAGTTTGTCTACCCTAACCGAGTGACCCAAAGGACTTAGTACAGATACCCCACTCACAATCTCCTCAGAGCAGTCCAAGTTGTCCATAATCCATTCTATGGCCTCCAATCAATATTCTGCCACATTCGAGGTGATACCAGACACACCCCTAAAGATCTCCGCTCCGTTGGCCTGAAGTCGTTCATAAATAGATCCCTAAATTTCGTTGCCCGTGCTTGCCTGGCAACCCTTTCTAGAGCACGAAACATTTCCTGTGACAAGGCATCATCCCCGGTACCACGGTCATGAGATTCTACCTCTGTTGCTGGTGGTATCGGTGCATCCACCGCCGGCATATGTCTCGAAGATGAAGATCTCGCTCGAGCACTTCCTCGGCTCCGTCCACAGCCTTTTGTACTCATATCGTATTATCTGTTTACGAATTTTATGCATTAACTTAGTATTCCAGTGATTATTACAGATGTTTTATGAATCAGACAATAGTTCAGAGTTTGTTTTCACAGAATCAAAGTCTAGCTACAGTTTCAGTCTCTTATCAAATTTTCCAATGGTTTTAGTATCATCCTATCTAGAGTATCCTAATAGGGTTTCAGTACAGACAGATAATTCAGGAAAATATTCAGAAAAGTTCAGAGTAATACTTACAGGCTTGGGTCGGAGATTCGAAATGCCATCTTCTAAAGATCTAAATTTTGAAAATAGCATTTTTCGCAAAAAAAAATTATTTTGAAAATCTTTGTTTTTTGTAAACCCATTCCACAGCCGAGTTGTTGCAACCTAGCCTCTGATACCACTAAATGTAACACCCCAAACTTGGCCCAGACGTTATGACCAGATCCGACATGTCACATCGAAGCGTTCAAAACATTTTATATTGTTGATCCAAAAAAACTTACTTAGTGTTTTAAAAGATAATTTCATTATAGGTTAAAGTGAATGGAAGCTGTACACCAGGTAGGAAACCGAAAAAGAGGTGGTGGGTCCATCCGACTGCTTAAGTACCAAGCTCCCTTCGGATCCAATCCTAGACATGCATACTGCCATTGCCACACCTTAACGTCATAGATATTTCTAGGAAACCGATTTGATTAAGTCATTTTTAGGAAAACTGATTAATTTTGGAAAATACTTTCATTGCGGAAGCTTTGCTTGTTGTCGTGTTATTTTGAAATCAATTGTTGTTTTTTTTGAAAACGCGCCCTAAAGCTATCCAAATTCAACAGTTAAAATAAGTAATACCTATCTTAGTAATACATATTAAAACCATCAAAAATAATTAAGCGGCCTTATTACATTTAAAAACCCAAACCTCAACGTAAAAAATAGGATGTCCAGTTCACTAGAAGAAAACCAAACTTTCAGACTGGGTGGCCACTCCGAATTCCCTCACAGCTCCAAGCCCACTATGGTTGGGGATTTTTTGCGTGGATGAAAATAAAAGGGGTGAGTTTCGGGAAACTCAGTGTGTAAATTAACTCAACCATAGCCTATATCAGCTCAAACCACAGAAATAGAATAAGTTGGCCTTAGCCCAGAACAGAATTCAAAATAAAGCCCATAGGCCCATAACAGAATAGAATAAATATTACATGTTTATGCAGAAACCCAACCCAGATTCATCCATAACACCCCCGTACCTGCCTTACACCATGTGAGGAGACTACTCGACCCACCCAACCGCTACACACCACAGAAATCGCATCGAGGCTGCCAGATATTGTGACGAAGTCACCAGATATAGATATTGTGGCAAAGCCACCAGAACAGATATATGTGGCAGAGCCACCAGATTAGATAATTGTGGCATAGCCACCAAGACAGATATATGTGGTAGAGCCACCAGATTAGATAATTGTGGCATAGCCACCTGGACGCTTCCTTCATAGTATAACCCAAGTCCCCATGCAATAGATATATAATGATGGCATACATCATATAGAATCAGATCGTCATGCTTTTCAGTCAAAAGTAACCCTAGGGGTATAATGGTAATTTTGCATACATAGGGGTATTCAAGTAATTTAACTATTCTTAAGGTTTTCATACATAACATAGTCATTTACATACGATCAAAAACACTTAGCGCGTTTTCTTACCAATTTGGGCCCGTTGCCCTGTTATCCCCTTTTTGGCCCATTAAGCCCAAAAATATCGAAATGCACAGAATCGCGCACTCTGCAGTCTTATCACTTTAATTTACCATATACATCAAACTATTAATCTCATGAGCATTCACACACTCGCAAGATCTCAAATACCGACTTTTTAGCATTTCGGCTTTTCGGCTTGTGCCGATCTAGTCTATAAGAGGGTGTTAGTTACACACCTGTTTGCGACGATATGCTGACGAGATCCACACACGAACCGCCTACAATTGGATTACTAACACGTTAATCTAACTATTCAAAAACGAACTACGTATTAACCCCTTACAATATTCGGCCAACCAAACCTACAGATCAGAGTAAGCTTATAATAAATCAATAAGCAACTCATTAACAAATTTTTGTCAGTGTTTACCACATAATCATAATTTCACTGCAAGCTGTCTTCCTGAGCAACAGTTACTAAATCATTTATAACTGGAGCTACGAAAATCCAAATCAAGTACCGTTAATTTTCCCTGAAAATAGATGCATATATCTTCTATCCATAAAATTTTCAGAATTTTTGGTTTAGGAAATCAATACCAGATTTTTCTCAAATTTTCCCATGTTTCACTATTTGACTAATATGACCACTCTTCATTACGAATCAAATTTCTCATTGTACAGAATTCAAAATATGTTCTTGTTTATTTCATTTGAAACTAGACTCAATAAAATTTAATTACATAATTTATTCAGCTTCTAATTCATCTCCCACAATTTATGGTGATTTTCCAAAGTCACGTTACTGCTGCTGTCCCAAGCAGATTTATTACCAAATCACTCTTTCACACTTAACTTGCATGCATGTTATTTAAATGTAACACTCCAAACCCGTATCCGTTGCCGGAATGAGGTTAACAGGTATTACTTGACTGAACAAAACTTCTATAAGGCCAAAGATACTTACCAGACATAAATAATCAACAATGCAAAAATGTCTCATTGATTTTCCATAAGAGCTCTTATAAATTTCCAAAATGACTCACTATCAAAACATAACCGAATATCTAATAACAAATTAAGTACTGTCAAGTTATAACTAAAGCATTTCACCACATTAGTTCAATTATAAGACTTCTCTAAACAAAATGAGTAAGCCATCTTCGCATGGCTATAATATATACAAAGTCGAAATATCATTCTACCTATAGTCTATCCTATACATGCCTTAAACCATGATGATATACAATCTTCTCAACTCACATAATGACTCGATAGTGTGATGATATCTCCGGCCCTTCCAACTCGAGCTAAAGAATAAACCTATAAGAAATGGCAAAGAGAACACAGAGTAAGCTTCAATGCTTAGGAAGTTTTAAGCAATGCAAACAATTAATTTACTTATAGATCGATTATTCCTAGATAATTGCCACTTTGGCCAAGTATCCATGAACGTAATGCATATTAAGCAAATTCACCTCACTTGAATCTGAACTCAATTAAAACCAAATATTTAAATCACAAGTAAGATCGTAAGAACTCGAAAAGCATCTCATTAACAAGTTTTCACCATGTTTGCAACAAAATCACAAATTCACTACAAGTTGTCTTCCTAAGTAACAGTTACTAAATTATTTATAACTGGAGATAAGAAAGTCCAAATCAAGTGCTGTAAATTTTTCCTGAAAATAGACTCATATATCTTCCATATATAAAATTTTAAGAATTTTTGGTTTGACCAATCAATACCAGATTTTTATTGAATTTTCCCCTATTTCACTGTTTGACTATTCTGACCACTCTTCACTACGAATCAATTTTCTCATTATACAGAATTCGAAATATGTTATCGTTTATTTAATTTGAAACTAGACTCATTAAGGAGTCTAACAATATATATTTTATCTTATAACCATTTTTGTACCATTTATAATGATTTTCTGAAAACAGAACAGGGGACCTTGAAGTCATTTTGACTCTATTCCACGCCACTTCAATTATCTCATTATTGGCAATTCTTTTACTTACACGTTTCTTTTATAAGAAACTAGACTCATTAATATTTCATAACATAATTTATTCAGCCTCTAACTCAACTTCCACAATTTATGGTGATTTTCCGAAATCACGTTACTGCTGTTATCCCGAGCAGATTTATTACCCATTCTTTGCATTCATATTATTTAACATGTATATCACCAAATCAATCTCATATAACCTTTCACCATAACCGAATACACACATACACATATGAGATTTTCACATAGACTTCTCATTTCGCATTCATGAGTCAATTCCGATCAATCTAACATATAACAGTATATAATACATACCTGACCAACTTAATGTATTGAACATATTCAATGGTAGTTTACTACGAACATTCGAAATCAAAATCTTACTCCAATCATCGGCATTAAGTCTGCTAGGTTTAAAACCCAAATCCAATCACCACCATAAAGCATACGGGACTTTAAGCCCGGATGTAATACCAGCACAAAGCCTTCAGGACTTAGCCCGGATATAACACCAGCACGAATGCCTTCGGGACTTAGCCCATGTATAACACCAGCACGAATGCCTTCAGAACTTAGCCCGGATATAACACTAGCACGAATGCCTTCAAGACTTAGCCCGAATATAACACCAGCACGAATGCCTTCGGGACTTAGCCCGGATATAACACCAGCACGAATGCCTTCGGGAATTAGCCCGGATAGATATCTCACACAAGGCCTGCGGGTCTTAGCCCGGTTAAAATCCTCAATTATCGTTCACATATATATATCACAATACATTAGCATTTCATTTACCTTACTAGAACTCAAGCACAACATGCTTATCAATAATTTCACTTCCGGCTCAATAGTCGCATGCAAAGAACCCGATTTCGTTTCACTATCCAACATAATTTCTATAACCATTCGGATACAAGTCATATGTACAAATTACTTATCTTACTACTTAATTCAAGTAGATACATTAGGTCACAATTTATATATTATACTTATATATTATTATTTTATCAAATCATAAGCTAAGTTCCATTACTCAAAGACTTACATAGGAAAATTTTGAATAGTTGTGAATAGGCTATTCGACTCCTTTCTCCTTTCCCTTATCGGATCTAGCTCCTCTTTGCTCTTGAGCTTAATTTAAACCAATAAATTTGTTTAATCATTTCGAACATCAAAGGCAATTTAAAGCACTTAACCCTTATACTCAATAATGAAACCAAACCGTATACCTAATTATTTTAACACATCACCTCCAATGCATATATTGACTAACATATACCCAATCCACATGCCAAGTTACCATGAATAAAAAAATTACATATATATATACTACTAGTAATCTAATTATCTACTCGATCATATAGGGTAACTTCAATGCATCATAGTTATACAATTTGCCATACACATACCGCATATTTGACAAACCGAAACTACTCTTACATATTATCCATTATAATCATTTCAATATATATATGTAACGCCCCCACGCCCGAGACCATCACCGGAGTCGAGCTTGAGGGGTTACCGAACATAATTTATCAATTTAAGAACTTCAAATCATTTGTTTCTACATTCACAGCTTTCTAGCTACTCGCGTCACAGTTACAAGAAAAATCATATCTCGAGTTACAAAACTCGAAATCAAGATCCGTAAATTTTCCCTGAATCTAGACTCATATATCTATTTAATAATTGTTTTCTATAATTTTTTATTGGGCCAATTGGTACATTTTATTAATTAAAGTATCCCCTGTTTCAGGGTTCGACTGCTCTGACCTCTGTGTATTACAAATTAGATATATCTATATACAAAATTTCAATGACTATGAGGTTTGTTTCTATTAAAGCTAGACTCAATAAGGAATTCGTAAATATAAATAACAACTTCTAATTATTTTAGTAAAATTTATTATGAATTTTTAAAATCAGAACAGGGGATCTAGAAATCACTCTGGCCCTGTTTCGCAAAAGTTTAAATATCTCATAAAATATAATTTATATTCCTGTTTTGTTCAATCCATATGAAAATAGACTCATTAAGATTCAATTTCATAACTTACTCATCATTTAGTTCCATTTATACTATTTTTAGTGATTTTTCAAATTCATGTCATTGCTGCAGCAATATTCTGTTTAAGGCAAGTTTCATATTTCCATGAATTTTTATGAACTAGATAACCTATTAAACTTCCATAATATCAAACATGATCTAAATTAGCCATCACCATGACTTATCAATATCAAACATTTTCTCAACCAAACATGGCCATATCATAAAATTATTTACACAAAATAAGTATATTGTTATACATGCCATACTTATGTTTTTCAAGCCATTTACCCAGATGAAAGTCCTTTGGATAGTGTGATCGAACTTTCGACCTGTCCCGATTCCTGAGCCGGCTTGTTCAAAACTACAGTGAATGAAAAGGAAGGAGTAAGCATAAATGCTTAGTAAGTTCATATGTAAATAACAAGTAACATAACAATACAAATATACCAAACAACTTTAGCATGGTACCACCAAAACATATATCACATCTTTAAACATCATTCATCATCTTACCACCTTATCGTTGTTGTATCTATTTTCAACCCGAGGGTTAAGAACATACTTGTCCAAAGTGTCCATTTCACAACACTTACCCAAAACGTCACTTATATCTTAAGTGCTCTTCCATTAAACTAGAAATTTCACCCGTTGAACACATCGAAATATAACTCGGATACATGGATAATTTGCACATAAGTGCCACATATGTAATCAAGAAATCATGTAACCCGCCCCTAAGTGAACTCGGACTCAACTCAACGAGCTCGGGCGTTCGCATCCATAAATGAACTCGGACTCAACTCAACGAGTTCGGATGCCTAGTTACATCTCACGAACTCGGACTCAACTCAACGAGTTCGGACATTTGCATCCATAAGTGAACTCGGACTCAACTCAACGAGTTCGGATGCTCAACCATCCTAGTGACATGTCACTTGTATCCTAATCTATTCCTAAGGTTCAAACGGGCTTTTTCCCTCGATCTCACATTTGCCGTCTTCCATGGAATATCGGAACCGATACTCGGTAGCAATTCATATTTATCAAGTAGTAAACATAATTTGCATATTACTCAACATTAACCTCAAAGCATAATATTTCACGATTAAAAATCAGCATATCATATAATTAACATTAATAACTTAAAAATAACATTTATGCTACATTATTTACACATGAACTTACCTTGGTACCAAAATATAAAGATTTTGCAATTTAGTCCACAATCTTTTCTTTTCCTCGATCACGACTTGAATCTCGTTTTTCTTGATCTATAATACCAAATTAATCTTATTTAATACACACATTTATCAAAACAGCATTTAATACGAACTTTAAAAAATTTACACTTTTGCCCCTAAACTTTTGCATAATTACACTTTTGCCCCTAGGCTCGGGAATTAAAATTTATTCTTATTCTTATGTTTTATAACATGCTGATCACTTTTCCCTTCTATGGTAACATCAAATTCTCTCTCTAACATATACTTGTGACTATTAGGTATTTTTGCCGATTAAGCCCTTTTACTCGTTTTCACTAAAAACCGAGTAGCACAAGTTGTCTAACATAATTTAAAACCCCATATTCTATCATAAAACATCAAAATACACAAATTTCACCTATGGGTATTTTTCCAAATATAAACCCTAGGTTGAATTATTGCTAGCATAAGCTTAATCGAGCTTCCGGGATTCCAAAAACGTAAAGAACATTAAAAACGGGGCTTGGAATCACTTACTATGGAGCTTGGAAGCTTGAAACAAACCCTAGCTATGGAGAACCCTTGAAATTTCGGCCTAATGAAGAAGATGGACAAAAATTGGCTTTTAATATTGTTTTTAATTCATTTTAATAACTAAATGACCAAAATACCCTTACTACTAAACTTTCCAAAAATTCCTTCCATGTCCTAATTTTGTCCATGAACTTAAAATTGGTCAAATTGCTATTTAAGACCTCCTCATTAATATTCCAAAACAATTTCATACTAAAAACTTCTAGAATGCAAGTTTTGCAACTTATTCGATTTAGTCCGTACTTTCAATTTAAGCACTTTAGGCATAGAATTTCATCACGAAATTTTCACACAATCATGCAATCATATCATAAACATCAAAATAATTGTAAAATAATTATTTCTATCTCGAATTTGTGGTCACGAAACCACTATTCCGATTAAGCCCTAATTCAGGATATTACAATATATATATAACATAGCTGAATATTCCTTAATATAAATGCATATAGTGATACTTTAGTAAAATATAATAACCATCTCCATAAGTATATTTTTTACTCATGCAAAGACCGTACCTAAATCAACCATAGGTAGCACCCAAATCATCAACATTTTAACGCACCAACTACTTAAACTTAACCTTTCATACACTTATATCTAATGTCTTAAGAAATGCCGAATGCCTAATTTAACCAAACTTAAAGATTTAGCCTTCATCACTTTCATTAACCACTACCTATTTTTCAAGACTTCAAATACAAAGAAATGAACACTTATACCCTTATGCCGAATTAGCTAACACTTATAATCCATAGCCAAATGTCATTAAACCTAAGCCACCATAATAATTTTACCTATCACCTCATACTTTATTATCAAAATGAATTAATTATATAAAGATAATATCAAGCCGAAACCTATGCATAACATTACTTATATTATTCAAAATTATACCTTAAAAATCATATACATAGCCAAACCTTTTGATAATTAAACCTCTAATTATTTATTTCGATCACCCAAACGGCATTTGCTCCCATTTAACATTTATATACCAAACGATTGTTCAAGACAAACAAAATCTCATCTCCTCCCTTGACAACCACAAGCGAAAGCTCAAACTAACATCCAAATTTCAAAGTTTTCAAATGGGCTAAATATGAAACTAGTTAATTAACTTAAACTAAGCTTAAAATTTCAAAAACTAACATAATTTACTAACCTTCTTCAAGCGTCAAGTTACCGAATGTTTTTGCCCCATTTCCTTCTTTCAATTCGGCCAAGAAGACAAAGATAAAGCCTTGTTTTCTTTACCCAAATTTTTACTTATTTCTTTATTCATTAATATTATAAAAATTATAAAGCCATTTAGTTGCCTTAAAACTAATAAATAATACATATATATTGTCATAAACATCAACATGGCCGGCCACTATAAACAAAAAGGGACATTTGACATGCAAGTCCAAACTCTTTAAAACATGCATTAATAAACCACTTATAAATTTATCTATCAAATTTCAAAATTTTCTCACATAAGTCCTATTTAATAATTTCACATACAATTAACAAAATTACAGTATGAAACTTTCACACATGCACGGTCACATATAATAAGCATCGAATATGACGGTTAATTATTTTTATGACTCGGTTTTGTGGTCCTGAAACTACTTTCCGACTAGGGTCAAATTAGGGCTATTACAACTCTCCCCCCTTAGGGATTTTCATCCCCGCAAATCTTATCAACAAAAATAGTTTCCATTCTGAAAACGTTTTCAAAAATTTTCGGAATCACAAATTTCCATTCATCACATGTATCTCTTTTTACCAACAATCTCTAAACTTTAATTCACACTGACAGATCACATTGGCAGACTATATTATGAATATCTTAACAACTTTGTCCATCAGAATTTTGTACATACTAAACTGAAGGCACAGATTCTTCCTTGTTAAAAGATCGATCATGACCCAATGACATTTCTTTTTCAGAAGAAAAATAATTTTTTTATTCGGTTTGGATATCAATTCTGTCTCATAACCACTTCTATAACATCACTTATTGCTTTTATTCCATATACACAAAATTTCAACTCTGACAGATAGCAACTTGTCATCTGAATATAGTTCTGAAATACGCTACAATACACAGTCACTTATACACCTGATCCATATATCTGTATTATTTATTTTAACTCAGATAAACAAACATTTCACAGTCGGAGCTCATATAAAAATCCTTTAACCCATCTGAATACTTATTCCATATAAGAATAATAATAACATTAACAGAAATTTCATATGTCCAGACATCCGTAATCGAATAACTGTTACTCTGAACTAATTTTGAACTATCACATCTCAATATACTTTTATACTTTTCAATTTCACTTGAAGAATAGACCTTGCTTAACGTTCAATACTTTTATTCCTTGGTTCAAGAAACATTCAAATTTTTCCCTCGAATTCTCGAAACTGTCAAATATGCAACACTGACACAACCACAGTCATCTCTAATTATCTGCTGAATAGTTCTTTTTATAATAACTTTAACATTTGTCTCTGAATCGTTAACAAATTCAATCATACTTATAATCCGAGTTAAAGCACACAACTGAATCAGTCTTGTTTAACAAATAATAACTTTTCAAGACTACTTTTCTTTGTGCATGTCGTAACTCTTCAAATATACATTCTATTAGATCTCTTTAGATAACTAATCAAAATTCATTATCACTGCATAACTCGAAAGAACATAACACTCAATCTTTAGCTCACTGATATATAAGTGAAAACCAATCCATAGGTCTGAGCTGAATTCTCTATCATTCAGACTCTTATTTATGGCCATTCCTTTCATAAGAATCAGAGAAATCCAAATATATGATCATTATAAACATAATTGTTTCAGATAAAATATATATATATACACTTTAGAACTGAGCCATATCTGATTATTCATATAAGAAAAATGAAAAGAAAACTAGAATACAGAAATCCAAAATACAATGTCATATCAGAAATCCTAGAATAGAATCTCCTAGAACATAGAAATAAAGATCAAAATAACTCCTCAGAGAATACCAGAAGAAGACTATAATTAATAACCCTGAAATTTCCTCTATAACAGAAATAACACATTCTTCAACATTTTTATAAGATGGAATGCCAATCAATAGAAACAGAAGAATAACCTCATATGAATTTATCCCCGAATCCATTCCGATCATACTACAATGAATTCTCAAATAGAGGAATACAATGATACCGATTATAAACCAAACAAAATGGCAATACTTTTATTAAACATCGGAGTCAGAAAACATTCTCACTTTATAGCATTTTCATCAGAAAAAGGAACAATCACACATGTGTCTCTGAGAATAAGAAATATACTGATCAAAAAGAAATCATCGAAATTCACTTGACTGTAATTATCCAATTCAGAAGCTCTTACTATTCAATCATCATTTCGAATTCCACTCTATTTCATTCACTAATGAAACCCACTCAGGAAGAATTCCCAACAGATACATACTTAGACATCATATTTGATTGAATTAAATTACCAGACCAACTTTCTTTACTAATGACAATATTCAATCTGAAGAACCTTCGGGACAGTGTACAAGTCCTTCCAGCCTTAATTCATTGCCAAATTGTTCTGAACTTTGCTTACTTTATCATTATCTCACTATTTAACTCTTTAATCTTTCTTTGCAAACTCGTTCTATTTCATTCCATTGAAACCTTATAATCATATCACTGGTAAGGGGGTGAGGTCGTGAAGCCTCGAAAGGGAGATTCATATTCGAATACACAGATAAATTCATCACTCATCATCATAGTATTACACACCTTGATTCAAACACTTCATTCAAACATTTCAACTTTTCATCTTGTTACAAACACATTTTCACATATCTCAGTTTCACATGCAACTTTATTTCATATGAGTATTAACAAAACATAAGTGAATTTATCACGATTCAAACTTTCATTTCCATTTACTTTATACGATCTCATACATCTCTTTACACTGATGCACACATATCATAAAATTCTTTTCATACCTTTTTAATTCCATCATATCACATATATATTACAATCAGTTCAATATCAATTTCAGATCAATTAATAATAACTCGGTTGGAACACATCATTACCTGAGCAAAACAATTTATAAGAGCCGGGAGACCTCACACTATCACACTTTACTTACGGCATGTATAGCTAGACTCTTACACTTGCTATGTTAGTCCAAGAACCGACTAAACCATAGCTCTGATACCACTAAATGTAACACTCCAGACCCGTATCCGTTGCCGGAATAAGGTTAACAGGTATTACTTGACTGAACAAAATTTCTATAAGGTCAAAGATATTTACCAGACATAAATAATCAACAATGCAAATATGTCTCATTGATTTTCCATAAGAGCTCTTATAAATTTCCAAAATAACTCACTATCAAAACATAACCGAATACCTAATAACAAATTAACTACTATCAAGTTATAACTAAAGCATTTCACCACATTAGTTCAATTATAAGGCTTCTCTAAACAAAATGAGCAAGCCATCTTCGCATGGCTATAATGTATACAAAGTCAAAATATCATTCTACCTATAGTCTATCCTATACATGCCTTAAACCATGATGATATACAATCTTCTCAACTCACATAATGACTCGATAGTGTGATGACATCTCCGGCCCTTCCAACTCGAGCTAAAGTATAAACCTATAAGAAATGGAAAAGAGAACACGGAGTAAGCTTCAATGCTTAGTAAGTTTTAAGCAATGCAAATAATTAATTTACTTATAGATCGATTATTTCAAATTTTCAAGAAATCATTCCTAGATAATTGCCACTTTGGCCAAGTATCCATGAACGTAATGCATATTTAGCAAATTCACCTCACTTCAATCTGAACTCAATTAAAACCAAATATTTAAATCACAAATAAGATCGTAAGAACTCGAAAAGCATCTCA
Organism: Gossypium hirsutum; assembly: GCF_007990345.1. Classification (NCBI taxonomy): domain Eukaryota; kingdom Viridiplantae; phylum Streptophyta; class Magnoliopsida; order Malvales; family Malvaceae; genus Gossypium; species Gossypium hirsutum. The sequence goes on along the minus strand of NC_053428.1, from coordinate 94,769,685 downwards.
TTAACAAGTTTTAACCATGTTTGTAACAAAATCACAAATTCACTACAAGTTGTCTTCCTGAGCAACAGTTACTAAATTGTTTATAACTAGAGATAAGAAACTCCAAATCAAGTGCTGTAAATTTTCCCTGAAAATAGACTCATATATCTTCCATCTATAAAATGTTCAGAATTTTTGGTTTGACCAATCAATACCATATTTTTATTGAATTTTCCCCTGTTTCACTATTTGACTATTCTGACCACTCTTCACTACGAATCAATTTTCTCATTATACAGAATTCGAAATATGTTATAGTTTTTTTCATTTGAAACTAGACTCATTAAGGAGTCTAATAATATAAATTTTATCTCATAACCATTTTTGTACCATTTATAATGATTTTCTGAAAATAGAACAGGGGACCTTGAAGTCATTTTGACTCTATTCCACGCCACTTCAATTATCTCATTATTGGAAATTCTTTTGCTTACACGTTTCTTTTATAAGAAACTAGACTCATTAAGATTTCATAACATAATTTATTCAGTCTCTAACTCAACCCCCACAATTTATGGTGATTTTCTGAAATCACGTTCCTGCTGCTGTCTCAAGCAGATTTATTACCCATTCTTTGCATTCATATTATTTAACATGTATATCACCAAATCAATCTCATATAACCTTTCACCATAACCGAATACACACATGCACATATGAGATTTTCACACATACTTCTCATTTCGCATTCATGATTCAATTCCGATCAATCTAACATATAAAAGTATATAATACATACCTGACCAACTTAATGTATTGAACATATTCAATGGTAGTTTTACGAACATTCGAAATCAAAATCTTCCTCCAATCATCGGGATTAAGTCTGCTAGGTTTAAAACCCAAATCCAATCACCACTACAAAGCATGCGGGACTTTAAGCCCGGATGTAATACCAACACAAAGCCTTCAAGACTTAGCCCGGATATAACACCATCACGAATGCCTTCGGGACTTAGCCCGGGTATAACACCGGCACGAATGCCTTCGGGACTTAGCCCGGATATAACACCAGCACGAATGCCTTCGGGACTTAGCCCGGATATAACACCAGCACGAATGCCTTCAGGACTTAGCCCGGATATAACACCAGCACGAATACCTTCGGGAATTAGCCCGGATATATATCTCACACAAGGCCTGCGGGTCTTAGCCCGGTTAAAATCCTGAATTATCGTTCACATATATATATATCATAATACATTAGCATTTCATTTACCTTACTAGAACTCAAGCACAACATGCTTATCAATAATTTCACTTTCGACTCAATAGTCGCATGCAAAGAACCCGATTTCGTTTCACTATCCAACGTGATTTCTATAACCTTTCGGATACAAGTCATATGTACAAATTACTTATCTCACTACTTAATTCAAGTAGATACATTAGGTCACAATTTATATATTATGCTTACATATCATGATTTTATCAAATCATAAGCAAAGTTCCATTACTCAAAGACTTACATCGGAAAATTTTGAATAGTTGTGAATAGGCTATTCGACTGCTTTCTCCTTTCCCTTATCGGATCTAGCTCCTCTTTGCTCTTGAGCTTAATTTAAACCAATAAATTTGTTTAATCATTTCGAACATCAAAGGCAATTTAAAGCACTTAACCCTTATACTCAATAATGAAACCAAACCGTATACCTAATTATTTTAACACATCACCTCCAATGCATATATTGACTAACATATACCCAATCCACATGCCAAGTTACCATGAATAAAAAAATTACATATATATATACTACTAGTAATCTAATTATCTACTCGATCATATAGGGTAACTTCAATGCATCATAGTTATACAATTTGCCATACACATACCGCATATTTGACAAACCGAAACTACTCTTACATATTATCCATTATGATCATTTCAATATATGTATATATATAACATAGCTGAATATTTCTTAATATAAATGTATATAGTGATACTTTAGTAAAATATAATAACCATCTCCATAAGTATATTTTTTACTCATGCAAAGACCGTACCTAAATCAACCATAGGTAGCACCCAAATCATCAACATTTTAACGCACCAACTACTTAAACTTAACCTTTCATACACTTATATCTAATGTCATAAGAAATGCCGAATGCCTAATTTAACCAAACTTAAAGATTTAGCCTTCATCACTTTCATTAACCACTACCTATTTTTCAAGACTTCAAATACAAAGAAATGAACACTTATACTCTTATGCCGAATTAGCTAACACTTATAATCCATAGCCGAATGTCATTAAACCTAAGCCACCATAATAATTTTACCTATCACCTCATACTTTATTATCAAAATGAATTAATTATACTTATAAAGATAATATCAAGCCGAAACCTATGCATAACATTACTTATATTATTCAAAATTATACCTTAAAAATCATATACATAGCCGAACCTTTTGATACTTAAACCTCTAATTATTTATTTCAATCACCCAAACAGCATTTGCTCCCATTTAACATTTATATACCAAACGATTGTTCAAGACAAACAAAATCTCATCTCCTCCCTTGACAACCACAACCAAAAGCTCAAACCAACATCCAAATTTCAAAGTTTTCAAATGGGCTAAATATGAAACTAGTTAATTAACTTAAACTAAGCTTAAAATTTCAAAAACTAACATAATTTACTAACCTTCTTCAAGCTTCAAGTGACCAAATGTTTTTGCCCCATTTCCTTCTTTCAATTCGGCCAAGAAGACAAAGATAAAGCTTTGTTTTCTTCACCCAAATTTTTACTTATTTCTTTATTCATTAATATTATAAAAATTATAAAGCCATTTAGTTGCCTTAAAACTAATAAATAATACATATATATTGTCATAAACATCAACATGGCCGGCCACTATAAACAAAAAGGGACATTTGACATGCAAGTCCAAACTCTTTAAAACATGAATTAATAAACCACTTATAAATTTATCTATCACATTTCAAAATTTTCTCACATAAGTCCTATTTAATAATTTCACATACAATTAACAAAATTACAGTATGAAACTTTCACACATGCACGTTCACATATAATAAGCATCAAATATGACGGTTAATTATTTTTACGACTCGGTTTTGTGGTCTTGAAACCACTTTTCGACTGGGGTCAAATTAGGGCTATTACATTAAACATGTATATCACCAATCAATCATCACATATCAATGAGTTTACTTACGTATAGTCTCCATTTCATCATTTTTAAGCACAACATGTTAGCTGATTTTTCCCTTTAGCATCTAAGGCACATGCATGCTCATTTGTTTGGCTCAACTTCACCTATCTTCCATTTTTCATCAAATGAACATGAAACAACAACCATTTCCTTCATTTTAATTCATGACTAAATGCTCACAACACAACTAAAAACCAAAATATGCTTCAAGAGTTAAGGTAATATCAAGAAGAACTCATGAACCTCAAAATAAAAGCAAACTACCATGAACTTACCTTCAATTTTCTTCCCCAAGTGACCGAACATTCAAGAGCTTTCTCCTCTCCTTTCTCTTCTCTAACTTTAGGCTATGATGAACAAAGATGGACAAAACTTTGTTCTTTTCACCCCTTTTTTTTAATAAAATTTCATATTTCATCCATTTAATTCTTTAATACAAAAGACATGAAATTCCTATCATGGAACATTTACCTAACCCATTATCATGGAACATTTACCTAACCCATTATCAATTTGTATCAATTTGTACCATAAATTATGGATATCAAGTGCACATTTTGTCTACAACAACATGATGGCTGGCCACTTCATGTAAAATGGGTGGTTTGTCATGCAAATCCTCCTATTTTGCACTCCTATTTATTTGGCCACTTCAATTTAGCCTATAGCATTTTCAAACATTTTCACATAGGTCCTATTTCATAATTTCACCCCCTTTTTCTTATGGAACAAAAGAATTAACTAAAATTGCCAGGTTCTATCTTAAGCTTGGGCCTTCTAGAGACCCACTAACATAATTAAACCTATGCCAACATTCACAGAATTCTCGAAAATTGGGGCGTTACAATGGAAGTCACGTGAAGATGGACTCCAAGGGGAGTGTTCAGAAGAGAAAAATAAGGAAAGGATCAAGGGGTTATCAGGGAGAAAAACGAGGAGATGAGAAGTGAGGAGTAAGTGGAGCCGAATTGGGAACTTGGGCTTGAAGAATTCGGCTATAGGGCTATAAATAGGTGCTGAATGGGAGGGTTAAAAAGCTATTGACGAATTTCCCTTCAGTTTGTGCCAGAAACCCTTTTCTCTAAAAAGCAGAAAACCTTTTTTTTATTTTCTTTCTTTGTGGCGAATTCTTATCCCTCCTCTACTCAATATTTTCTTTGCTTTAGCCGATTCTTCTTTCTCTCTTCTTTGGTGTTGAGTAATCAATTGTTTCCATTCAAATCTCTAAGATCCGAATACCCTTGGTTCTGCCACTACTCTTTCCACCCAGTCGATTCAAGTGTAAGTGTTCGCTCTCCCCATCGGCTTTTGATAAGTATCGAGTATTCAGTCCCGTACTTCTTTCTAATCGAATTTGGTGGGGAATTAATTTCAGATCCCGATTTTGGATTCCTATCGATTTACTCTTCAGATCTGAGAAATACCATTTTTAGTGATCAAAGTAAAAGCTAGTAAAGGCTTGGCGTTCAAGTAAGGTTAAGGTGAGATTTCGGCTTTTGGTAAAGTAATTAATAAGTACGTGTGATTAATCTTTGAGTGATATCAATTGTAGGTTTGGGCTAAGGAGATCGCATCACGCTTGCTTACCAGGTGTGACATACACTGCACACACATTATGTATCGGCAAAAGCCGAAATGTCGAAAAGCCGAAAAGCCAAAATGCCGAAAAGCTGAAAGTTTGGCTACGGTAGTCTTGCGAGTGCGTGAACACTCGTAAGGGGGAGACTGATAGGTTACCTGAAGCCCACGGCCAATACCGTAAACTTGGGTTATGATTTGGCCATGTGGGCCGGAATGGGCTAAATGGGCCCGATGGGCTGTTGGGCCTACAATAGGCAAAAACTGATTGTTGATACTATGTGATAGGAACTTGTATGTAAGCATTGATATGAATGTGACTGGTCCTAACGGGCCATATAAATGTGATTTGGGCCTAATGGGCCATATACAGGTGATTTGGGCCTAATGGACCATATGAATATGATTGGGCTTAGTGGGCCAGATACAAGTATATGACATTGTTTGGGCTTTGTAAGGGGTTATAGGCCTAGTATATGATATCCACATAAGACTTAATTAATATATTGCGACCGTGGACAAGTCAAAGGGGTTAAGGTGTGGCAATAGGTATATGCATGTCTAGGATTGGATCTAGAGAGAGCTTGGTGCTTAAGCGGTCATAATAACCCACCTCCTCTTCTCTGGACTCCTACGTAGTGCATAGTATTCATTCATCTTAGCTCGCAGGACTCGTTAACGGGCCAAGGTAAGTGAAAACCATAATTAAGGAAAAATTACCGAAACGCCCCTAAGGGTAAAAAATGACCGAATTACCCCAGGTGCTAAATGTAAGTTTTATGGATGTGACATGCGTACATATGATATCCTTCTTAGGTTGCATATGGGTGGGGATTAAGGAACGGAGGAAGTATATAAGGATCGGATGGTTGCTTGACAATCATGTATCCACCGACGGCTTTTAAAGCCCAATATGTAAATGAAGGTAGTTCCGCAACTGGGCTACCATGGTGTGTGGGTTGGGTGGGTCGATATTTATATCCCCACATAGTGTGACGGGGGACGGAGCTGGTGTGTAGCGGATGGATAATTTGGATGGGATTGCATTGCATGATTGATGAATGATTTTTTTTTCTTTTGAATGCTTATTTTTGCCAAGGTTTGTACACACTGAGTTTACGAAAACTCACCCCCCTTTTTTATTTTATTTTCAAGTGACGCTTAGTAGAAGGTTCGATGTTTGGAGGGACTCTGGGTTGCCAGCTAGCAAGATGCTTTGGGCTTGAGTTTTTTTTAGCATTTAAGTTTTTATTTCTTTTTAAGTATGTTTTGGACCAGATTGTAATAAGGTTTTCATTATGTTATTATTACTTGAATTATTGTTATTAATTTTCACTGTAATTACAAGAAGTTGACCATGGGTTTTCTAAATTATAGTGTGTTTCTATGTTTCCGTAATTAAATTCTTAAATATTAAGTTTTCTTAAATCAAATGTTTTAAACAAGGTTTTCACAACTGAAAAATGTTTTTTTTCCTAAAAGTTAATCAGGGATTCTTTCAATTTAAGAAGGGTTTTCAATGGAAACACGGTTTTCAATAAAACACTTCAATGTGACACACAAATTCAACCATAGCGTCTGGGCCAGGTTTGGGGTGTTACATTTGGCATGCATGAAATTCATCAAATACGTTGATGGTATTCTCTAACCAAAACTCTGCTTTCTCTAAGTCGTCATCTAAGTTAGCCCAGAATTTCCTTAGCCCCTTGCTTCCTAATCTTGCCTACATGAGGCTTCTTACTCCTGATCAAGTCCACACCTTGCGGAGCTACCGGGCATACTGAGGAATCGGAGGAGGAGGGGGAGGTGGAGTGTTCGAATTCGCACGAACAAACTTCATACACCAAGCATCCATCATTCAGAGATAGGCATCTCTAGCCCCTCCACCTTGGCCCATAGTTACGGGCCACTCTCAACCGGCACTGTCCCTTCAGTGGGAGCCAGCACATTACTCCCCACATCATCTGTCATAGCTCTATCAGGATCTATTTACTATATGAAAATAGAATTTATGTAATATCCTGAATTAGGGCTTAATCGAAATAGTGGTTTCGTGACCAGAAATCCGAGATAGAAATAATTATTTTACAATGATTTTGATGTTTATGATATGATTGCATGATTGTGTGAAAATTTCGTGATGAAATTCTATGCCTAAAGTGCTTAAATTGAAAGTAGGGACTAAATCGAATAAGTTGCAAAACTTGCATTCTAGAAGTTTTTAGTATGAAATTGTTTTGGAGTATTAATGAGGTCTTAAATAGCAATTTGACCAATTTTAAGTTCATGGACAAAATTAGGACATGGAAGGAATTTTTGGAAAGTTTAGTAGTAAGGGTATTTTAGTCATTTAGTTATTAAAATGAATTAAAAACAAAATTAAAAGCCAATTTTTGTCCATCTTCTTCATTAGGCCGAAATTTCAAGGGTTCTCCATAGCTAGGGTTTGTTTCAAGCTTCCAAGCTCCATAGTAAGTGATTCCAAGTCCCGTTTTTAATGTTCTTTACGTTTTTGGAATCCCGGAAGCTCGATTAAGCTTATGCTAGCAATAATTCAACCTAGGGTTTATATTTGGAAAAATAGCCATAGGTTAAATTTGTGTATTTTGATGTTTTATGATAGAATATAGGGTTTTAAATTATGTTAGACAACTTGTGCTACTCGGTTTTTAGTGAAAACGGGTAAAAGGGCTTAATCGGCAAAAATACCTAATAGTCACAAGTATATGTTAGAGAGAGAATTTGATGTTGCCATAGAAGGGAAAAGTGATCAGCACGTTATAAAACATAAGAATAAGGAATAAAGTTTAATTCCCGAGCCTAGGGGCAAAAGTGTAATTATGCAAAAGTTTAGGGGCAAAAGTGTAAATTTTTTAAAGTTCATATTAAATGCTGTTTTGATAAATGTGTGTATTAAATAAGATTAATTTGGTATTATAGATCAAGAAAAACGAGATTCAAGTCGTGATCGAGGAAAAGAAAAGATTGTGGACTAAATTGCAAAATCTTTATATTTTGGTACCAAGGTAAGTTCATGTGTAAATAATGTAGCATAATTTTTAATTTTAAGTTATTGATGTTAATTATATGATATGCTGATTTTTAATCGTGAAATATTATGCTTTGTGGGTAATGTTGAGTAATATGCAAATTATGTTTACTACTTGATAAATATGAATTGCTACCGAGTATCGGTTTTGATATTCCATGGAAGACGGCAAATGTGAGATCGAGGGAAAAACCCCGTTTGAACCTTAGGAATACATTAGGATACAAGTGACATGTCACTAGGATGGTTGAGCATCCGAACTCGTTGAGTTGAGTCCGAGTTCACTTATGGATGCGAATGTCCGAACTCGTTGAGTTGAGTCCGAGTTCATGAAATGTAACTAGGCATCTGAACTCGTTGAGTTGAGTCCGAGCTCACTTAGGGGCGGGTTACATGATTTCTTGATTACATATGAGGCACTTATGTGCAAATTATCCGTGTATCCGAGTTGTATTCCGATGTGTGCAACGGGTGAAATTTCTAGTGAAATGGAAGAACACTTAAGATGCAAGTGACATTTTGGTAAGTGTTGTGAAATGGACACTTTGGACAGGTATGTTCTTAACCCTCGGGTTGAAAATAGATACAACAACGATAAGGTGGTAAGATGATGAATGATGTTTAGAAATATGATATATGTTTTGGTGGTACCATGCTAAAGTTGTTTGGTATATTTGTATTGTTATGTTACTTGTTATTTACATATGAACTTACTAAGCATTTATGCTTACTCCTTCCTTTTCATTCACTGTAGTTTTGAACAAGCCGGCTCAGGAATCGGGACAGGTCGAGAGTTCGATCACACTATCCAAAGGACTTTTATCTTGGTAAATGGCTTGTACAACTACTTAAGTATGGCATGTATAGCAATATACCTATTTTGTGTAAATAATTTTATGATATGGCCATGTTTAGTTGAGAAAATGTTTGATATTGATAAGTCATGGTGATGGCTAATTTAGATCATGTTTGATATTATGAAAGTTTAATAGGTTATCTAGTTCATAAAAATTCATGGAAAGATGAAACTTGCCTTAAAACAGAATATTGCTGCAGCAATGACATGAATTTGAAAAATCACTAAAAATAGTATAAATAGAACTAAATGATGAGTAAGTTATGAAATTTAAGCTTAATGAGTCTATTTTCATATGGATTGAACAAAAAAGGAATATAAATTATATTTTATGAGATATTTAAACTTTTACGAAACAGGGCCAGAGTAATTTCTGGATCCCCTGTTCTGACTTTAAAAATTCATAATAAATTTTACCAAAATAATTAGAAGTTTTTATTTATATGTACAGATTCCTTATTGATTCTAGTTTTAATATAAACAAAACTCATAGTCATTGAAATTTTTTATAGAGATATATCTGATTCATAATACACAGAGGTCAGAGCAGTCGAACCCTGAAACAGGGGATACTTTAATTAATAAACTCTACTAATTGGCATAATAAAAAATTCTAGAAAAAAATTAGTAAATATATATATGAGTCTAGATTTAGGGAAAATTTACGGATCTTGATTTCGGGTTTCGTAACTCGAGATATGATTTTTCTTGTAACTGTGACGCGAGTAGCTAGAAAGCTGTGAATGTAGAAACAAATGATTTGAAGTTCTTAAATTGATAAATTATGTTCGGTAACCCCTCAAGCTCGACTCCGGTGATGGTCTCGGGCGTGGGGGCGTTACAATTTATAATTGTCAAAAGTCGTCACATTATCGATATACAGTTATGGCATGTATAGCTAGACTCGTACTCTCGCTAGGTTAGTCCTAGAACCGACTAAACTATAGCTCTGATACCAATAAATGTAACACCTCACACCCGTACCCTTCGTCGGGACAAAATACGAGCATTATCTAACCTTAAACTCATGCTTTCATATTTTTTCTGGTCACCAAACTCGACTTAATTTAAAACTTTTTCAATTTCTATTTTAAACTACTTATCATAGGGCTACGAGTCCGAAATCAACCATTGGATACTATTTGGGCTCAATCCGGGTCCTTAAGCCATCTATAGAAAATTTGTCTTTGAAATAGGGCACACGCTGTGCGGAAGAGCAACACGCTCGTGTGGAATTAATTCTAAATGCACACCTACAGGGGTTTTCACACGGCCTGGCACATGCCGGTGTCCTTGGCCTGTGTCCTTCACATGGCCATGACACGCCCGTGTCCTAGCCTGTGTGGAAAAACATGAACATTCTATTTCTGACGTCAGCATCACCAAAATGTCACACGGCTAAGGTACACGCCCGTGCCCATCATATGGTTGAGACACATGGTCATGTCTCCACCCGTGTGCTTACTATCATGCATACTGACTTGAAAATTTTACATTTAGGGGACACACGGTCAGACCACACGCCCATAAGGCATACCGTGCATCACACATGGCCTAGACACACACCCGTGTGTCCACTCGTGTGGATAATATAAGGCTATTTACCAAGCCTATTTTCCACCCTTACTTACACAACCTACATAATAGCAACCGCAATCAAGATAAGACTATCTCATGTAACCAAATCAGCCACAATAGACAACGTTCCATTTTTGCATTTCACTGATCTATGAAAATAACATCTATGTATATAAATCAAAATAAATGTTAGCCATCATCCAAGGCTTAATACAAAATGAGGGATTTATCCCAAGCCAACACATTCGGCCAAATTAATAATAACTCGAAACACAAGTCTAATTCCCTATACACGCAATATTTAAAAATATAAATCAACCTATACCTAATGCTTCGATTGATAGTGTGATCGATATCTCTGACTTCCGTTAATCCTTGAGCTAGATAGGCGGCACTATAAGAAAATGAAAAAGGAGAGGGAGTAAGCATAAAGCTTAGTAAGTTGCACATAAATGAATATACAACATAACTTTACCATTCATCAACAATATCATATCATACAATTGGGCATAAGCAACACTTACTCATCAATATTCAGTACATATCATATATCATAAAATGGGCTTATATTCTATATATACCAAACAGGTACCTGTACCACTCACAACATAGTTATACTTTCCTCGATAACTTGAAATCATAACTTTCACTGTTGAACCATTTGGAACACTTTTAGATATTCATTAAGCCTCAAACATGGGGTAAGGTGCCGATGCCATGTCCCAGACATGGTCTTACACAAGCTCAACATATCTTTGCGGATGACGTGTCCCAAACATGGTCTTACACTGACACATCTCGTAGCTGATGCATGCCTAAGACATGTCTTACACTGTCTTACGTCTCGAGGCCGATGCATGTCCCAGACATGTCTTACACTAACACTCGTCTCAATGCCGATGCCATGTCCCAGACATAGTCTTACACAAGCTCTCATAATGTGGCCGATGTATGTCCTAGACATGTCTTACACTAGTTCACAATAACTCATATGTTATGGCATGAATATCCAATTTATTTCCTAGGTTCAAACAGGAACTCTACTATCTCTATTACCTTCATGCTTTCTCAATTCCACAATCAAGCAATTCATGCTATATTAAATTCAAGTACAATTCAACATATACATTAACATTATAGTTGTATTGTAATATCCTGAATTAGGGCTTAATCGGAATAGTGGCTTCGTGACCACAAATTTGAGATAGAAATAATTATTTTATAATTATTTTGATGATTATGATATGATTGCAAGATTGTGTGAAAATTTCGTGATGAAATTCTATGCCTAAAGTGCTTAAATTGAAAGTAGGGACTAAATCGAATAAGTTGCAAAACTTGCATTCTAGAAGTTTTTAGTATGAAATTGTTTTGGAATATTAATGAGGAGGTCTTAAATAGCAATTTGACCAATTTTAAGTTCATGGACAAAATTAGGACATGGAAGGAATTTTTGGAAAGTTTAGTAGTAAGGGTATTTTGGTCATTTAGTTATTAAAATGAATTAAAAACAAAATTAAAAGCCAAATTTTGTCCATCTTCTTCATTAGGCCGAAATTTCAAGGGTTCTACATAGCTAGGGTTTGTTTCAAGCTTCCAAGCTCCATAGTAAGTGATTCCAAGCCCCGTTTTTAATGTTCTTTACGTTTTTAGAGTCCCGGTAGCTCGATTAAGTTTATGTTAGCAATAATTCAACCTAGGGTTTATATTTGGAAAAATACCCATCGGTGAAATTTGTGTATTTTGATGTTTTATGATAGAATATGAGGTTTTAAATTATGTTAGACAACTTGTGCTACTCGGCGTTGAGTGAAAACGAGTAAAAGGGCTTAATCGGCAAAAATACCTAATAGTCACAAGTATATGTTAGAGAGAGAATTTGATGTTGCCATAGAAGGGAAAAGTGATCAGCATGTTATAAAACATAAGAATAAGGAATAAAGTTTAATTCCCGAGCCTAGGGGCAAAAGTGTAATTATGCAAAAGTTTAGGGGCAAAAGTGTAATTTTTCCAAAGTTTGTATTAAATTCTGTTTTGATGAATTTATATATTAAATAAGATTAATTTGGCATTATAGATCAAGAGAAACGAGATTTAAGTCGCGATCGAGGAAAAGAAAAGATTGTGGACTAAATTGCAAAATCTTTATATTTTGGTACCAAGGTAAGTTCATGTGTAAATGTAGTAACATAATTGTCATTTTAAGCAATTTAATGTTGTTTATATGATATGATGCTGATTATTATCATGAAATATTATGCTTTGTGGTTATTCTTGAATAATATGTAATTATGTGAATTACTTGATGAGTATGAACTATCACCGAAGTATCAATTTCGATATTCCGTGGAAGATGGCAAAGATGTGTGATCGAGGAAAACGCCCGTTTGAACCTTAGGAATAGATTAGGATACAAGTGACATGTCACTAGGATGTTTGGGCATCCGAACTCGTTGAGTTGAGTCCGAGTTCACTTATGGATGCAAATGTCCGAACTCGTTGAGTTGAGTCCGAGTTCGTGAAATGTAACTAGGCATCCGAACTCGTTGAGTTGAGTCCGAGTTCACTTATGGATGCGAACGCCCGAGCTCGTTGAGTTGAGTCCGAGTTCACTTAGGGGCGGGTTACATGATTTCTTGATTACATATGAGGCACTTATGTGCGAATTATCCGTGTATCCGAGTTATATTCCGATGTGTTCAACGGGTGAAATTTCTAGTGAAATGGAAGAACACTTAAGATGCAAGTGACGTTTTGGTAAGTGTTGTGAAATGGACACTTTGGACAGGTATGTTCTTAACCCTCGGGTTGAAATTAGATACAACAACGATAATGTGGTAAGATGATGAATAATGTTTAGAAATGTGATATATGTTTTGGTGATACCATGCTAAAGTTGTTTGGTATATTTGTATTGTTATGTTACTTGTTATTTACATATGAACTTACTAAGCATTTATGCTTACTCCCTCCTCTTTATTTACTGTAGTTTTGAACAAGCCAGCTCGGGAATCGGGACGGGTCGAAGGTTCGATCACACTATCCAAAGGACTTTCATCTGGGTAAATGGCTTGTAAAACTTAAGTATGGCATGTATAGCAATATACTTATTTTGTGTAAATAATTTTATGATATGGCCATGTTTGGTTGAGAAAATGTTTGATATTGATAAGTCATGGTGATGGCTAATTTAGATCATGTTTGATATTATGTAAGTTTAATAGGTTATCTAGTTCATAAAAATTCATGGAAAGATGAAACTTGCCTTAAAACAGAATATTGCTGCAGCAATGACATGAATTTGAAAAATCACTAAAAATAGTATAAATGGAACTAAATAATGAGTAAGTTATAAAATTGAAGCTTAATGAGTCTATTTTCATGTGGATTGAACAAAACAGGCATATAAATTATATTTTATGAGATATTTAAACTTTTGTGAAACAGGGCTAGAGTGATTTCTGGATCCCCTATTCTGACTTTAAAAATTCATAATAAATTTTAAAAAACTAATTAGAATTTGTTCTTTATATGTACCGATTCCTTATTTAGTCTAGGTTTAATAAAAAACAAACCTCGTAGTCATTGAAATTCTGTATAGAGAGATATCTGATTCGTAATACACAGATGTCAGAGCAGTCGAATCCTGAAACAGGGGAGACTTTAACTAATAACCTGTACTAATTGGCCCAACCAAAAATTCTAGAAAACAATTAGTAAATAGATATATGAGTCTAGATTTAGGGAAAATTTACGGATCTTCATTTCAAGTTTCGTAACTCGAGATATGATTTTTCTTGTAACTGTGACGCGGGTAGTTAGAAAGCTATGAATGTAGAAACAAATGATTTGAAGTTCTTAATTTGATAAATTATGTTCGGTAACCCCTCAAGCTCGACTTCGGCGACGGTTTTGGGCATGGGGGCGTTACATGTATTATTTACATACAACTTACATCAGATTACAAAATGTGGCAACTAGTCGATTTAATCGATTTGCTTTGCTTTCCCCCGGTCTAGGTTCAAATTCGGTACTTCTTGATTTATAATAACAAAATGAACTTACTTAATCACTTTATCAACATAGGCACTCAACAATTCATAGTTGGGCAAAATGACCAATTTGCCCCTAGACTTTTGCAAAATGACCATTTTACCCCTAAGCCCGAAAATTGATTTTTATCGAATTTATTTACATCTTAAGCCTAGCCGAACCCTTCCTACTCTTATATCAACTCCAAATTCCAACTATTTCACACACTTATCATCTATTTTACAACTTATGCAAAATAGTCCTTTTATGTGTTTTCATGCTAACACCTTCCACAAAAGTTGTTTATTAGACACCCAAGACTCATTTTCTTCCTTAAAAACTCAGCAAACATTACAAATATTTTCATTGAAAAACCCTAAACTCTTAATCATTTTGCAAAATAGTACTCTCATTTGAAAGGTTATGCTTCAAGGGTCTCAAAAAATGTAAAAATCATCAAGAAAAACTATCAAAATCACTTACTTGTGTGGATTACAAGTTGCTGAAATTTTTAAGCTTTCAAACCCCCTTCAATGGCTGATTTTCAGTGGAGAAAGAAGATGAAAAAGGGATGATATCATATTTCTTTTATTTAAAGAAGATGAAAAAGGGATGATATCATATTTCCTTTATTTACTCCTATTTTAGTCAAAATAAGCCACCTAACTTACCGAACTTTGAAAATTTGACCACCTTGTCTCCTATGGCCAGCCATGCCTCATTAAAGGGTTTAATTTTTGTTGTCTCTATCAATTTAAGACTTCTGCATTTTATGCGATTTAGTCCTTTTACGCAATTAAGCTCACAAACGCTAAAATTATTGGACCAAATTTTTCATGCACTCTTAAAAACATGCTATAATATTAAGATAGTAATAAAATAATTTTTATGACTTTGAATTTGTGGTCTCGACACCACTATTTTGACTAGACCCAAAATCGGGCTGTTACATATATAGTTGTTCAGATATGGTGTTTTGTTTGGTCATACCTCATAACTCCATTCTGGCGACGAATATAGGTTAGGGGTGTTACAAGGTGTGCATGAGAAAAGGGTGGAAAATTGGCTTTGAAAATGGCCTATTTTTGTGCACATGGGCAAAGACACGGGCGTGTGTCTCATCTGTGTGTGATACACGGCTATGTTACATGACCGTGTGTCCCCTGGGGAACCCTTTCAAATTAAGTCAGTGTACCCTACAGTTTTAACATGATCTAGACACACGGGCGTATCTACTGGTCGTATATGGCTCATGGGCTGACATTGGCGTGTGGTCGGCCGTGTGACCCAAGTCATAACCCCCTTAGATTTCACATGGCCTGCCATACGGGCGTGTCCTTGACCGTATGGTGCAAGTCTGTATGTATGCTCTGTTTTCACATAGCTTGTGACACGGGAGTGTCTGGTGGCCGTGTGCCTGTTCACAAGGGCGTGTGACCTTGAAATCAAAGAAATATTTCTAAGTTTCTTAAAATTTGCAAATGTTATTGGTTTAGTCCCGAACCACTTCTAAACATGTTTTAATGTCTTATAGAGCCTTATAATGGACAATGTGATTGATTTGAATGTATTTTGATTATCAATGAGTATATGTATGAATTATGTTGTGATTGATCGATAATGCCTCGTAACCTTATTCTGACTAAGAATACAGGTTAAGAGTGTTACATTTTATTGGTATCAGAGCTATGGTTTAGTCAATTCTAGGACTAACGTAGCTTGTGAGAGTCTAACTATACATGCCATATATATAAACTATGATAGTGTGTTGATTCCTGACAATTAAAATATGTTTTTTTGTGTAGTAAATAGATCTCGAATGAGCAATAGCTGATGATGTGGAAAGTAATGCGCTCGCTCCCGCTCAAGGGGCAGCACCAACCGATTCTAGGCCTATTTCTAGTAGCCAAGGTGGTGAGGCTAAGCAAGCCTTTTTCAAATGATGAGTGAGTGATTCACGGAGTTCGTTCGAATGAATTTGGCTGCTCAACAACCTCTATCCCCACTTATTCCTTAACAAGTCCCAATAGTGCCACAAGTGATAGATCTGATTCGATTGAGTAAGCCACCTGTTGATAAAATTCATAAACATGGGGCTGAAGAGTTTTGGGCTACAGTTGATGATGATGCTGAGAGAGCTAATTTCTAGCTCAAGAACACAATCAGAGTATTTGATGAATTGTCTTATACTTCGAAAGAATGTATCAAATGCGTAGTATCTTTGCTTAGGATAATGCATATCATTAGTAGAAAATGTTGACATCGGTGGTTCCTAGATAATGGGTTACCTAGGAATTCTTTTAGACTGAGTTCTGGAAAAAGTACATAAGTCAATGATTTGTTGATTAGAAACATAAAGAGTTTCTAGAGTTGAAACAAGGCAGAATGGTTGTGACAGAATATGATAGAGAATTTGTACATTTGAACAAGTATGCTCGGGAATATGTTTCCACTAAAGAGATCATGTGTAAACGATTTGTTAACAGGCTGAATGAAGATATAAAGTTGTTAGTTGGGATACTTGAATTGAAAGAATTTGTAGTACTAGTTGAGAGGGCTTGTAAAGCCGAGGATCTCAGCAAAGAAAAGAGAAAGGCTGATTCAGAGGCAAGAGATTCGAGGAAAAGATCGATGAGTAAATCTTTTCACTCCTCGTCGAAGAAATCTAGTGACTATTTTAATTGATTGACAGCTACAGCGGGATATCAGAATAAAGATCACAGAAAGTAATACACCAAACCTAAAGCTCAAGGCACATCGGTATCGAGTGTTGGTAATGTAAAAGATGTTAAACACAAGTGCCAAAAATGTGGAAGATGGCATTTTGGAGATTGTTGGGTGAAAAATAATAATAGAACTTGTTACAGTTGTGGTTCATGAGATCACTTTATTAAAGATTACCCAGAGTTAGCAGAAAAAGAAAATGCTTAGAACACGAGGCCGAGTAACGCTGCAGTTAGAGGGAGACTATCCCGTAATGTTGGAAATATGAGTGGTGGTAGATGTACGATACGAGGCACTGCTGCGAGATCTAATGCTAGAGCACCTACACAAGCCTACGCTATTCGCGCTCCTGAAGGAGCGTCATCTCCCGATGTTATCACCAGTACATTTACTCTTTATGATACTAAAGTTATTTCATTGATAGATCCAGGATCAACTCATTCGTATAAATATCTTAATTTAGTATCCAGTAAGACTTTGCCTGTAGAGTCTACTAAATTTGTAATTAGAGTATCGAACCCTTTAGGCAAGTGTGTGTTGGTGGATAAAGTGTGTAAGAATTGTCCGTTGATGATTCAGAATATTTCTTTTCGGCTAATTTGATCTTGTTGCCATTTGATGAATTTGATATAATTTTTGGGTATAGATTGGTTAACGCTACATGATGCTGTTGTGAATTGAAAACAAAAGACTATTTATTTGAGATGTTAGAATAATGAGATTATCAGAATTGAGTCAGATGATCTGAATGGTTTGCCAGCAGTGATTTCATCAATGTTAGCTCATAAATATGTAAAAAAGGGTTGCGAAACTTATTTTGCTATGTGCTTGATACGAAAGTGACTGAAAAGAAGATCGAATCAGTGCCAGTTGTGTGTGAATATCCAGATGTGTTTCTTGAAGAGTTACCGGGTTTACCACCGATCCGAGAGGTTGAATTTGGTATTGAGTTAATGCCGGATACAACGCCGATATTGATAGCTCCATATAGAATGGCACCAAAAGAGTTAAAAGAATTAAAACCTCAGTTGCAAGAATTAACTAACAGAGGGTTTGCAAGACCGAGTTTTCACCTTGGGGTGCTCCCGTATTGTTTGTGCAAAAGAAAGATGGCACGATGAGAATGTGTATAGACTATAAACAGTTGAATAAAGTGACAATCAAGAACAAGTACCCTTTTCCATAGATTGATGATTTGTTTGATCAATTGGAAGGGGATACAGTATTTTTAAAGATTGATTTGAGATCGGGTTATTACCAATTGCGAGTTAAAGACTCTGATGTGCCGAACACTATATTCAGAATGAGGTATGGTTATTATGAATTTTTAGTTATGCCTTTTAGACTGACGAATACACCTGCTGTCTTTATGGAATTAATGAACAGTATTTTCAGACCGTATTTAGATCAATTTGTTGTTGTATTCATTGATGACATTTTGATTTATTCACGAGATGAAACTGAGCATGTCAGGCATTTGAGAATTATATTACAAACCCTGCGTGATAAGCAATTATATACAAAGTTTAGTAAATGTGAATTCTGTTTGCGTGAGGTTGGTTTTCTGGGGCATATTGTATCAGCATCGGGTATCTGAGATGATCCGAGTAAGATTTCTACAATAATGGATTGGAAGCCTCCGAGAAATGTATCTGAAGTTCGTAATTTTTTGGGACTTTTTGGCTATTATGGACGATTTGTGAAAGGCTTTTCGATGATTGCAACTCCATTAACGAGATTGCTTCAAAAAGATATAAAGTTTGAATGGTTCGAAAAATGTCAAAAAAGTTTTGATCAGCTGAAAGTTCTTTTGACTGAAGCTCTAGTGTTAGTACAGCCAAAATCGGGTAAAGAATTTGTGATCTATAGTGATTCATCGTTGAATGGCCTGGGTTGTGTTTTGATGTAGGAAGACAAAGTCATAGCTTATGTCTCGAGATAGTTAAAGCCGCATGAAAAGAATTACCTGACACATGATATAAAATTAGCAGCTATTGTGTTCGCATTGAAGATTTCGCATCATTATTTGTTCAGTGAGACATGTCAGGTTTATTCAGATCCCAAGAGTTTAAAATATTTGATAACTCAGAAAGATTTGAATTTGTGACAGCGGAGATGGCTAGAATTGTTAAAAGATTACAAGCTAGTGATTGACTACCATTCGAGAAAAGCAAATGTTGTTGCTGATGCGTTAAGCCAGAAATCTTTGTTTACTTTACGTGCAATGAATACTCAGTTGGCTCTATCTGATGATGGCTCGATTGTAGCTGAGTTGAAAGTGGGACCATTGTTTTTACAGCAGATTTGTGAAGCTCAGAAAGTTGATAATGAAATGTTAACAAAACAAGCTCAATGTGATTCTAACCCTGATTCAGAGGTTCAAGTTGATTATGATGATTGTTTGAGATTCAGAGGTCGAATTTGTGTTCCGAGGAATTCAGAGTTAATTGAGATGATTTTGAACAAAGCATATAATGGTCGTTTATCTGTTCATTCGGGAAGCACGAAAATGTATAACGACTTGAAGCAACTTTATTGGTGGCATGGTATGAAACGTGACCTTTTAGAGTTTCTTTCAAAATGTTTGATCTGTCAATAAGTAAAGCCTGAACATCAAGTGTCGTCAGGTTTATTACAGTCGATTATGATTCCCGAATGGAAATGGGATAGAGTGACTATGGATTTTGTTTTGGGTTTGCCCCTATCTCCAAGTAAGAAAGATGTAATTTGGGTTGTTGTTGACCAGTTGACAAAATCAGCTCATTTCATTTGTGTACGAACAAAATATTCGCTTGATAAGTTGTCTAAGTTGTATATCTCCGAGGTTGTAAGATTACACGGAGTACCTATTTCTATTGTTTTAGATAGAGATCCGAGGTTCACATCGAGGTTTTGAAAGAAATTGCAAGATGCACTGGGTACAAAACTACATTTTAGTACCGCATTTCACCCGTAGATAGATGGTCAATCTGAGCAACTTATTCAGATACTCAAGGATTGTTGAAATGTTGCATTCTTGAGTTCGAAGGTACGTAGGAAAAATATTTGCCATTGATTGAATTTGTGTATAATAATAGCTTTCAGTTGAGTATCGAACACCGTTGTACTAGACTGAGCTTAGCGAAAATAAGATTCAAGGGGTTGATTTGATTAGAGAAACAGAAGAAAAAGTGAAAGTGATCCGTGATAGTTTGAAAGCAGCGTTAGCTCGTCAAAAATCATATGCATATTTGAAATGAAAAGATATTGAATTTTAGATCGGGGATAAAGTGTTTTTGAAAGTATCTCCACGAAAGAAAATACTTCGATTTGGTCGTAAAGGCAAATTGTAACGCCCCCACGCCCGAGACTGTCGCCGGAGTCGAGTATGAGGTGTTACTAAGCTTAATTTAACATATTTAGAACTTTGGATTATTTATTTCTACATTCACAGCTTTTAAGCTACTTGCATCACAGTCACAAGAAAAATCATATCTCGAGTTGAGAAACTCGAAATCAAGATCCGTAAATTTTCCCTAAATCTAGACTCATATACCTATCTACTAATTTTTTTCTAGAATTTTTGGTTGGGCCAATTAGTACAGTTTATTAGTTAAAGTTACCCCTGTTTCAGGACTTGACTGGTCTGACCTCTGTTTACTACGAACCACATTTATCTCTGTAAAAAATCCATATGACTATGAGGTTTGTTTCTAATGAAACTAGACTCAATAAGGATTCTGAGAATATAAAATACACTACCTAATTATATCTTTAAAATTTATGGTGAATTTATAAAGTTGGAACAGGGGATTCAGAAACTGCTATGACCCTGTTTCACTAAAATTCAAATATCTTGTAACATATAATTCCTTTACCTGTTTCATTTGTTTCATGTGAAACTAGACATAATAAGCTTCAATTTTATATGTATTCCATCACCAAGTTCAATTTCTATGATTTTTAGTAAATTTTTAAATTCGCGTCAGTGTTGCTGTAGTATTCTGTTTATGGCAAATTTCATCCCTTTTATAAGTTTTTATGCACTAAGTATCTTAATAATTTTCCTTAACATCAAATATAATCTAAACTAAATATTTTCATAATTTATCATTATCAAGCATTTCCTCAACCATTCCATCACCATACCATAAGATCATTTACACAAAAAAAGTATATTGCTATACATGCCATACTTAAATTTACAAGCCATTACCAAAAGTCTTCCGGATAGTGTGACTGAGCCTTTGACCTATCCCGACTCCTGAGCTGGCTTGTCCAAAACTACAATGAGTAAGAAGGAGGGAGTAAGCATAAATGCTTAGTAAGTTCATATGCAAATAATAAGTAACATAACAAACAGTCATACCAATCAACATTAGCATGTATCACTAAAACACATATCACATTTTTAATCATTTTTCATCATCTTATTACCTTATCGTGGTTATATCAATACTCAACCCGAGGGTTAAATACATACCTTTCCAAAATAACTATTTCACATCACTCACCAATACTTCTCTTTACATCTCGAATATTCCTCCATTGAGTAGAACTTTACCCGTTGAACACATCGGAATATAATTCGGATACATGGATAGCTTGCACATAAGTGCCATATATGCAATCAAGCAATCATGTAACCCGCCCATAAGCGAACTCGGACTCAACTCAACGAGCTCAGGCGTTTGCATCCATAAGTGAACTCGGACTCAACTCAACGAGTTCGGATGCCTAGTTACATCTCACGAACTCGGACTCAATTCAACGAGTTCGGACATTCGCATCCATAAGTGAACTCGGACTCAACTCAACGAGTTCGGATGCTCAATCATCCTAGTGACATGTCACTTGTATCCTAATCTATTCCTAAGGTTCAAACGGGATTTTTCCTCGAACACTTATCCTTGCCGTCTTCCGTAGAATGCCGAAATCAATACTCGGTAACAATTATATTTAACAAGTAGTTCACATAATTTACATATTATTTGAAATTAACCACAAAGCATACATTTCATAATAAAGTTCAGCATAACATATAATTAACATCAATAACTTAAAAATAACCATTATGATACATTATTTACACATGAACTTACCTTGGTACCAAAATACAAAGATTTTGCAATTTAGTCCACAATCTTTTCTTTTCCTCGATTGAGGTCGATTCCACGTCTTTCTTGATCTAAAATAACACATTTAGCTTATTTAATACTCACATTATCAAATTAATCCTTAACTCAAATTTTGGCAAAATTACAATTTTACCCCTAAACTTTTGCATATTTACATTTTTTCCCCTAGGCTCGGGATTAAAATTTATTCCTTATTCTTATGTTTTACAACATGCTGATCACTTTTCTCTTCTATGGCAACATCAAATTCTCACTCTAACATGTACTTGTGACTATTAGGTATTTTTACCGATTAAGCCCTTTTACTCGTTTTTACTTAAAATCGAGTAGTACAAGTTGTCTAACATAATTTAAAACTTCATATTCTATCATAAAACATCAAAATACACAAATTTCACCTATGGGTATTTTTCCAAATATAAACCCTAGGTTAAATTATTGCTAACATAAGCTTTATCGAGTTACCGGGATCTCAAAATCGTAAAAATCATTAAAAACGGGGCTTGGAATCACTTACTATGGAGCTTGGAAGCTTGAAACAAATCCTAGCTATGGAGAACCCTTGAAATTTCGGCCTAATGAAGAAGATGGACAAAAATTGGCTTTTAATTTTGTTTTTAATTCATTTTAATAACTAAATGACCAAAATACCCTTACTACTAAACTTTCCAAAAATTCCTTCCATGTCCCAATTTTGTCCATGAACTTAAAATTGGTCAAATTGCTATTTAAGACCTCCTCATTAATATTCCAAAACAATTTCATACTAAAAACTTCTAGAACGCAAGTTTTGCAACTTATTCGATTTAGTCCCTACTTTCAATTTAAGCACTTTAGGCATAGAATTTCATCACGAAATTTTCACACAATCATGCAATCATATCATAAACCTAAAAATAATTATAAAATAATTATTTCTATCTCGAATTTATGGTCATGAAACCACTATTCCGATTAGGCCCTAATTCGGGATATTACAACTCTCCCCCCCTTTAAGGATTTTCGTCCTCGAAAATCTTACCGGTAAACAGATGTGGGTATTGATTTCTCATAGTTTCTTCGGATTCCCATGTAGCTTCTTCTACTCCATGCCTTTGCCACAACACCTTCACAAGTGCAACATTTTTATTCCTTAGTTGTTTGACCTCTCGAGCTAAAATCTTAATCGGTTCTTCTTCGTAGGTCATATCTGGTTGTAGTTCAATTTCTGTCGGTGAAACTACATGTGAAGGATCCGAACGATACCGACGTAACATAGATACTGGAACACATCATGAATCTTCTCTAATTCAGGTGGTAATGCTAGCCGATATGCTACCGGTCCAACTTTTTCAATTACTTCATACGGCCCAACAAAACGCGGACTTAATTTGCCCTTCCGTCCAAATCTAAGGACTTTCTTCCACGGAGTCACCTTTAAAAATACTTTATCACCAACTTGAAATTCAATGTCCTTTCGCTTTAGGTCTGCATAAGATTTCTGTCTATCTGAAGCAGCTTTCAAACAATCTCGAATTATCTTCACTTTTTCTTCAGTTTCTTTTATTAGATCAACTCCATAAATCTGATTTTCCTTGAGTTCAGCCCAATACATTGGCGTTCGACACTTACGACCATATAATGCTTCATAAGGTGCCATTGTCAAGCTCGTCTGATAACTATTATTGTAAGCAAATTCCACCAACGGTAAGTATCTTTCCCAACTTCCTTGAAATTCCAATACACAACATCTAAGCATATCTTCAAGAATCTGAATTATTCTTTCTGATTGTCCATCAGTTTGTGGATGAAAAGCAGTACTGAAATTTAACTTTGTACCTAACGCGTCTTGCAACTTTTGCCAAAATCGCGAGGTAAACCTTGGATCTCTATCTGAAATAATCGATAATGGTATTCCGTGTAATCTAACTATTTCTCTATTATACAGTTCAGCCAACTTGTTAAGAGAATAATCTGTACGTACTGGGATAAAATGAGCCGACTTAGTTAATCTGTCAACTATTACCCTGATGGCATCTTTCTTTCCCGGAGTCAATGGCAATCCTGAAACAAAGTCCATAGTAATCCGATCCCATTTCCATTCAGGAACCATAATAGGCTGGAGTAATCCTGAAGGTACTTGGTGTTCAGCTTTCACCTGTTGACAAATTAAGCATTTGGACACAAACTCTGATATATCTCTTTTCATTCCATTCCACCAATACATTTTCTTCAAGTCATTATACATTTTCGTACTACCCGGATGAATCGAGAAATAACCACTATGTGCTTCCTGTAGGATCTTTTGAATCAATTCCTCATTCTTCGGTACACAAATCCGATCTTTAAACATTAAGCACCCATCAGAACCAATTCTGAAATCTGATCCCGTATCAGCTTCACACTGTTTTCTTTTGGCTAGCAAATCTTGATCATTTTTCTGAGTTTCAGAAATCTCTTGTAAAAACATCGGTCTTGCTCTTAACTCTGCTAGAATCGAACCGTCATCTGACATTTTCAACTGAGTGTTCATAACTCTCAAAGCAAACAACAACTTTCTACTTAAAGCATCGGCAACCACATTCGCTTTTCCCGGATGATAATCAATAACAAGCTCATAATCTTTCAATAACTCCAACCATCTTCGCTGTCTCAAATTCAAGTCTTTTTGTGACATCAAGTATTTAAGACTTTTGTGATCGGTATATACTCGGCACTTTTCACCATACAAATAATGTCGCCAAATCTTCAAAGCAAACACCACTGCAGCCAATTCCAAATCGTGAGTAGGATAATTCCTCTCATGAGGTTTTAACTGCCTCGAAGCATAAGCCACCACTTTTCCTTCTTGCATGAGTACACACCCCAAACCATTTAGAGAAGCATCACTATACACCACAAATTCTTTACCTAATTCGGGTTGTACCAACACTGGTGCTTCAGTTAATAACTTTTTCAATTCTTCAAAACTCTGTTGACATTCTTCCGTCCATTCAAATTTAACATCCTTTTGGAGTAGTCTAGTCATAGGAGCAGCAATTATAGAAAATCCATTTACAAACCACCGATAATACCCAGCTAGCCCCAAGAAACTTCTAACTTCAGTTACGTTTTTCGGTGGTTTCCAATCAAAAATTGCTGAAATTTTACTAGGATCAACCCGTATACCATCACCTGAAACAATATGACCCAAAAATCCAACTTCCCGGAGCCAAAATTCACTTTTACTAAACTTAGCATACAGCTGCTTATCTCTCAAAGTTTGCAAAACTATCCTCAAATGCTCAGCATGCTCTGTCTCATCTTTTGAATAAATTAAAATATCATCTATAAACACCACAACAAATCTGTCCAAGTATGGCCGAAATATGCGATTCATTAAATCCATAAACACAGCAGGAGCATTTGTCAACCCGAATGGCATAACTAAAAATTCATAATGACCGTACCTTGTTCTAAAAGCAGTTTTAGGCACATCCAACTCCTTTACCCACAGTTGGTAATACCCAGATCTCAAGTCAATCTTTGAAAACCATGTCGCTCCTTTTAGCTGATCAAACAAATCATCAATTCTTGGCAACGGATACTTGTTTTTGATTGTCACCTTGTTTAACTGCCGATAATCAACACACAACTTCATAGAACCATCCTTCTTTTTCACAAATAACACGGGAGCACCCCAAGGTGAAAAACTCGGTCTCACAAAACCTTTATCAGTCAACTCTTGCAACTGCGACTTTAATTCCTTCAACTCTACTGGTGCCATTCTATACGGAGCAATCGAAATCGGAGCTGTTCCCGGTATCAAATCAATACCAAATTCTACTTCCCTGACTGGAGGCAAACCCGGCAATTCTTCTGGAAATACGTCTGCAAATTCACACACAACCAGCACTGATTCAACTTTCTTTTCAACTTCTTTTGTATTAATTACATACGCCAAATAAGCTTCATAACCCTTTCTCAGATGTCTTTGAGCCGACATTGAAGAAATCACACTAGGCAATGCCTCTGATTTATCTGATTCAACCCGCAGAGTTTCACCATTTTCACACTTTAATTCTATAACATTTTCTTTGCAATTTATTTTAGCATCATGCAATGTCAACCAATCCATACCCAAAATAACATCAAACTCATCAAACGGCAACAACATCAAGTCGGCCGGAAAGTAATGATCCCGAATCATTAAAGGACATTTCTTACATACTTTATCAACAGTCACACATTTGCCTAACGGATTCGACACTCTAATCATAAATTCTGTGTTCTCAACAGGTATATTCATACTAGACACCAATTTCATGCACACATATGAATGAGTAGAGCCGGGATCAATCAAAGCAATAACATTAACATTATAGAGAGAAAATGTACCGGTAATCACATCAGGTGAGGAAGCATCTTCACGCGCTTTAATAGCATAAGTTCTAGCCGGAGCCCTTCCTTCAGGTCTAACCGGTGCATCCCTGGCTACATTCTTACTGCTTGTTTCACTTCCAACTTTTCTCGGATACCTTCCCCTCGAGTCTGCACCACTAGCTTTTACATTCTAAAATTTTTCTTTCTCAGCTCTCTCTGGGCAGTCTATAATAAAATGATCCGGAGAACCACATCGAAAACATTCATTTGCTCTGCACGGACCAAAATGATTTCTACCACATCACTGGCACTCGGGTTTAACAAATCTCGAGTTCCCTACACTGGCTGCAGAAGTATTCTGAGATTTAGGACCCACATTTTGCTTCTTATAATTCCCATATGATTGTCCAGCTGAAGCTTGGAAACGAGGATTCATATTCCTTGACTTTCTAGGTTGCTGTGAAAATGAACTACTCATCGGTCTTTTCTTCCAATTTCTAGTCTCAGCCTCTACCTTTTTCTTTTCTTTAAGTAGTTCTTCAGCCTTGCAAGCTCGATCAACCAGTACTACCATTTCTTTTAGTTCAAGGATCCCGACAAATACTTTAATGTCTTCGTTGAGCCCGTCTTCAAATCGTCGGCACATCTTGGCTTCTGTAGGAACATATTCCCTGGCATACTTACTCAATCGAACAAACTCTCTTTCATATTCTGAGACTGTCATATTACCTTGCTTCAGCTCAAGAAACTCTTTACATTTCTGATCAATAAACCTTTCACTAATATATTTCTTCCGAAACTCTTCTTGAAAGAATTCCCAGGTTACCCTCTCTTTTGGTACCACCGAAATCAAAGTCTTCCACCAATTATAGGCTGAATCTCTCAACAAAGATGTAGCACATTTCAAACATTCTTCAGGTGTACAAGATAATTCATCAAATACCCGGATAGAATTTTCAAGCCAAAACTCTGCTTTCTCTGCATCATCATCAATATTTGCTCTAAATTCTTCAGCCCCTTGTTTACGAATTCTGTCAACGGGGGTTCTGTGAAATTTTATCATATCCATACCTTGAGGCATCGGGGGTACAGGTTGAGGAATTGGGGGAGGTGGGGGAGGTCGTACATTTGGGTTCGTACGAACGAACTCAGAGTACCATGCACTCATCATTTGGAGAAAGGCTTCCCGATCCCTTTCTCCTCCTCCCTGACCAACAGTAGGTGGTGGGTTTTCAGTCGGTGCTGCCCCTTCAGCCGGAGCTGGCGCATTACTCTCTACTTCATCTGCCACAGCTGGATCGGGATCCATTTACTATATAAAAATCATTTAAAAAGGTCAGAAGTCGTCACACTATCACAATTCATACATATGGCATGTATAGCAAAATCCGTACATACAACACGTAGTCCGAGAACCGACTAAACCTGCTCTGATACCACTACATGTAACGCCCCCACGCCCGAGACCGTCGCCGGAGTCGAGTATGAGGTGTTACTAAGCTTAATTTAACATGTTTAGAACTTTGGATTATTTATTTCTACATTCACAGCTTTTAAGCTACTTGCATCACAGTCACAAGAAAAATCATATCTCGAGTTACGAAACTAAAAATCAAGATCCGTAAATTTTTCCTAAATCTAGACTGATATACCTATCTACAAATTTTTTTCTAGAATTTTTGGTTGGGCCAATTAGTACAGTTTATTAGTTAAAGTTACCCCTGTTTCAGGAATTGACTGGTCTGACCTCTGTTTACTACGAACCACATTTATCTCTGTAAAAAATCCATATGACTATGAGGTTTGTTTCTAATGAAACTAGAATCAATAAGGATTCTGAGAATATAAAATACACTACCTAATTATATCTTTAAAATTTATGGTGAATTTATAAAGTTGGAACAGGGGATTCAGAAACTGCTATGACCCTGTTTCACTAAAATTCAAATATCTTGTAACATATAATTCCTTTACCTGTTTCATTTGTTTCATGTGAAACTAGACATAATAAGCTTCAATTTTATATGTATTCCATCACCAAGTTCAATTTCTATGATTTTTAGTAAATTTTTAAATTCGCGTCAGTGTTGCTGCAGTATTCTGTTTATGGCAAATTTCATCCCTTTTATAAGTTTTTATGCACTAAGTATCTTAATAATTTTCCTTAACATCAAATATAATCTAAACTAAATATTTTCATAATTTATCATTATCAAGCATTTCCTCAACCATTCCATCACCATACCATAAGATCATTTACACAAAAAAAGTATATTGCTATACATGCCATACTTAAATTTACAAGCCATTACCAAAAGTCTTCCGGATAGTGTGACTGAGCCTTTGACCTATCCCGACTCCTGAGCTGGCTTGTCCAAAACTACAATGAGTAAGAAGGAGGGAGTAAGCATAAATGCTTAGTAAGTTCATATGCAAATAATAAGTAACATAACAAACAGTCATACCAATCAACATTAGCATGTATCACTAAAACACATATCACATTTTTAATCATTTTTCATCATCTTATTACCTTATCGTGGTTATATCAATACTCAACCCGAGGGTTAAATACATACCTTTCCAAAATAACTATTTCACATCACTCACCAATACTTCTCTTTACATCTCGAATATTCCTCCATTGAGTAGAACTTTACCCGTTGAACACATCGGAATATAATTCGGATACATGGATAACTTGCACATAAGTGCCATATATGCAATCAAGCAATCATGTAACCCGCCCATAAGCGAACTCGGACTCAACTCAACGAGCTCAGGCGTTTGCATCCATAAGTGAACTCGGACTCAACTCAACGAGTTCGGATGCCTAGTTACATCTCACGAACTCGGACTCAATTCAACGAGTTCGGACATTCGCATCCATAAGTGAACTCGGACTCAACTCAACGAGTTCGGATGCTCAATCATCCTAGTGACATGTCACTTGTATCCTAATCTATTCCTAAGGTTCAAACGGGATTTTTCCTCGAACACTTATCCTTGCCGTCTTCCGTAGAATGCCGAAATCAATACTCGGTAACAATTATATTTAACAAGTAGTTCACATAATTTACATATTATTTGAAATTAACCACAAAGCATACATTTCATAATAAAGTTGAGCATAACATATAATTAACATCAATAACTTAAAAATAACCATTATGATACATTATTTACACATGAACTTACCTTGGTACCAAAATACAAAGATTTTGCAATTTAGTCCACAATCTTTTCTTTTCCTCGATTGAGGTCGATTCCACGTCTTTCTTGATCTAAAATAACACATTTAGCTTATTTAATACTCACATTATCAAATTAATCCTTAACTCAAATTTTGGCAAAATTACAATTTTACCCCTAAACTTTTGCATATTTACATTTTTTCCCCTAGGCTCGGGATTAAAATTTATTCCTTATTCTTATGTTTTACAACATGCTGATCACTTTTCTCTTCTATGGCAACATCAAATTCTCACTCTAACATGTACTTGTGACTATTAGGTATTTTTACCGATTAAGCCCTTTTACTCGTTTTTACTTAAAATCGAGTAGTACAAGTTGTCTAACATAATTTAAAACTTCATATTCTATCATAAAACATCAAAATACACAAATTTCACCTATGGGTATTTTTCCAAATATAAACCCTAGGTTAAATTATTGCTAACATAAACTTTATCGAGTTACCGGGATCTCAAAATCGTAAAAATCATTAAAAACGGGGCTTGGAATCACTTACTATGGAGCTTGGAAGCTTGAAACAAACCCTAGCTATGGAGAACCCTTGAAATTTCGGCCTAATGAAGAAGATGGACAAAAATTGGCTTTTAATTTTGTTTTTAATTCATTTTAATAACTAAATGACCAAAATACCCTTACTACTAAACTTTCCAAAAATTCCTTCCATGTCCCAATTTTGTCCATGAACTTAAAATTGGTCAAATTGCTATTTAAGACCTCCTCATTAATATTCCAAAACAATTTCATACTAAAAACTTCTAGAACGCAAGTTTTGCAACTTATTCGATTTAGTCCCTACTTTCAATTTAAGCACTTTAGGCATAGAATTTCATCACGAAATTTTCACACAATCATGCAATCATATCATAAACCTAAAAATAATTATAAAATAATTATTTCTATCTCGAATTTATGGTCACGAAACCACTATTCTGATTAGGCCCTAATTCGGGATATTACACAAATTGAGTCCGAGATTCATCGGGCCGTATGAGATTATCGAGCTAGTTGGAACAGTGGCTTATCGACTAGCATTGCTGTCTAAGTTAGAAAAGATTCATAATGTGTTTCATGTATCGATTCTAAGAAGGTACAGATCTGATCCTTTGCATGTTATTCCCCCGACTGAAGTTGAGATTCAGTCAGATTTATCGTACAGTGAAGAACCAGTCCAAATTCTAGCACGTGAAATTAAAGAGCTGAGAAATAAAAGAATAGCATTAGTAAAAGTATTATGGCATCGAAACGGAGTAGAAGAAGCTAAGTGGGAACCCTGAGGATGCTATGAGAAAACAATATCCAAACTTATTAGTTGGTAAGAATTTCGAGGACGAAAATCCCTAAGGGGGAGAGTTGTAACAGTTCAGTTTTAGATAAATCAGAACTGTGGTTTTAGAACCACAAATTTGAGGTTGTAAAATTATTTTAATATTATTTTTGGTGTTTACAGAATCAGACTTAGATCGAGGCAAGAACAAAGTACTTGACTAATCGACTAGTTTCGTCATTTTTACGTCCGAGGTAAGTTTGTACGTGATAAACATTGTTACAATTATGTTTTTAATGCTTTAATAATGCATAAATTGTATATATGTACCTACGAATGTGTACGATGACAAATCTACTATATTTGGCACTTAGTGTGCATTTCAAAATAGCTTTGACTATATAAAGCACTTAGTGTGCGAATTGGAATAGATTCAGCTTTATGTGGCACTAAGTGTCCGATACCGAGATAGCTTCAGTTTAATGTGATGGCACTAATTGTGTGATATCGTTATAGCTTCGGCTAATCATTTATGCACTAAGTGTGCGAGTTTTTAGAGCATTAAAAGATTTCCGAACGATTTAACGTATTGAATATGGAGGTGAGAATGAAATAAATAAATACGTGACAGTATAGGTACATACGATACCTATGTGATAGTTGATACAATGTGTATGAAGCTTGATGAATTTGTATATACATGATAAATGGTTATGGATTAGAATTGAATTATGATATGAAAACTACTAAGTGTATATTAACTGATGATTTGTATATTAGAACTATGGAGTATATTTGGTACGAACTTACTAAGCTATGAAGCTTATTGTGTGTTATTTGTCTTTGTTTTATAGAGTATCAAAGCTAGCTCAAACATCGGAGATCTTTGGGAACCATCATCATACTATCGACTACTTGTTGGTATTTTTGGATGCTTGTAATTATGGTATATGGCATGTATATGCTAGTGAGTTGATGATATGTTTTGAATTATGATTATAGCCATGAGATTTGGCTTGTAAATTTTGGAATATGACCATTTAAGTTGGTTTGAATTATATGTTTGATGAATGATATATGTGATGTATATAATGACTTATATGTTGGCTTGTTTGGATATGGTTATATAGTTGTTATTTTTAATTAGATGTAAATGGAAGTATTAAGGTTGGAATAATGGTATGTTGTGTCTTGATTAAGGAATATTGAAATGGTAAGTCTTGTGGCATGAAATAGGTGATAAGATGATGATGATGATGATGAAATACTTTTAGACGTTATGCAAGTTTGATGGTTTGGCATGATTTTGGTTGAGAATATAACTAGTGAAATGGTTGATTATGAAATGACATGAATTATATGTGATTTGCTATGTTTTGCCTGCTTATATATGTATTGAAATGATCCCATGCTGATGGTTAGGTGTGCATAAGAAAAGGGTGGAAAATTGGCTTTGAAAATGGCCTATTTTTGTCCACACGAGAAGCGACACGAGCATGTTTCTCAGCCTTGTGTGACACATGACTATGTTACACGACAGTGTGTCCCCTGGGGTACCCTTTCTAATTAAGTCAGTACCCTACAGTTTTCACAGGGCCTAGACACACGGGCGTGTCTATTGGTCATGTCTGGCACACAGGATGGCACATGGGTGTGTGGTCAGTCGTGTGACCTAAGTCAGTAACCCCCTTAGATTTCACACGGCCTGTCATACAGGCGTGCCCTCGGCCGTGTGGTGCAAGTCAGTATGTATGCTTTGTTTTCACACGGCTTGTCGTACAGGTGTGTCTGGTGGATGTGTGAGGCACACGGCCTCTTCACACGGGCGTGTGTGTAACACCCTTTATCCGTATCTGTTGCCAGAGAAGAGTTAAGAGGCATTACCAATCATATCACAATTATGAAAAATATGCATTACATTTTTCACTTTTAAAAAAAAAATAAAACCACATCATTACTCAAATCACATTCAATCTATCAAATGTTAAATTTTATCATATAATACATAGCATAAACAAAACGAAATCTAGAATATGTCAAAACAATTTATATACATGCAGAGAATACAGCACATCAATAACATTATTCTTGAATATTAGATCTATTTTTAAATGAGTCATGCGTATACTTATTACAAGCAATTACACATCATTTCTTTTCATACATATATATATTATAATAGCATTTGTTACCTTGTTACTACATTCGCATTTCATAAATAAATAATTATATATACATATATAGCATTAAATCAACTAATTAAACTACTCAAGTAATTAAACCAAAATTTACAAGTAATATAGCATTATGAATCGAACAAAAACCACATTAACCTTTTATTTATTCGGCTACCCAAAATTTATCTATACATACTTATTGATTTCGGTTAGCTATCAAGCCACATAGCTAAGTATATTTTTATTTTTACATAATTAGCTCATACCAAAATTCACCTCATACTAATGTCATGTGTTTTGTATTTACTAAGGCATTTCATGTTGTAACACAATACAGATCCATTTCTACTTCATAATCGAAGCACATATTCAAACAACATTATATACATATATACCTAGAGGTCATGCACTTGCACATATCATTGCCACGTCATGTCCCAAAGCATACAATTATGAGTAAGAACCAAATTACAAGTTAAAGAACCAAATTACAAGTTAAGTAATTACTTTATCTAAATTTCAGCACATAACCGAACATACTTAAAAAATAAGTTTATTTATTTTTATGCAATTCACAAAGATAACTCATCAAACACATAGATAGTATTATCAAGCCAGAATTCATCTAGCTCAGCATCATCATCATCAGTAGCTCTGAATTCTTCAGCCCCGTGTTTTTTGATTTTATCAGCAGGTGACTTAGGCAATCTCAATGGATCACTCACTTGAGGTATAACAACTATCGAAGATGGATTAATTGGGGGTGGAGGTTGTTGTGTAGTCGGGTTAGTTCGGATATATTGAGTAAAACAATCATTCATCATTTGATAAAAGGCTTGTCTAGCCTTTCCTTCCTAGTTACTCAAAATTGGTCGAGAATCAATCGGTGTTGTCCCTTGCGCGGGAGCAAGCACTACACTCTCGACATCATCAGCTACAACTCTGTCGAGATCCATTTACTATATGAAAACACATTATCAAATGTCAGAAGTCATCACACTATCGTTGTATATAATATGGCATGTATAGCTAGACTCACACACGCTACGTTAGTCCTAGAACCGACTAAACTGTAGCTTTGATCTAATAAAATGTAACACTCCTTACCCGTATCTGTCACCGGATAAGAGTTAAAAGGCATTACCAATCATATCACAATTCCGACAAATATGCATTACATTTTTCACTTTTAAAAAAAAATAAAACCACATCATTACTCGAATCACTTTCAATCTATCAAATGTTAAATTTTATCATATAATACATAGCAGAAACAAAACAAAATCTAGAATATGTCAAAATAATTTATATACATGCAGAACATATAACACATCAATAACAGTATTCTTGAATATTAGATCTATTTTTAAATGAGTCATGCATATACTTATTACAAGCAATTACACATCATTTCTTTTCATACATATATATATTTTATAACAGCATTTGTTACCTTGTTACTACATTTGCATTTCATAAATAAATAATTATACATACATATATAATATTAAATCAACTAATTAAACTACTCAAATAATTAAACCAAAATTTACAAATAATGTACCATTATGAACCCAACAAAAACCACATTAACCTTTTATTTATTCGACTACCCAAAATTTATCTATACATACTTATTGATTTCGGTTAGCTATCAAGCCACATAGCCAAGTATATTTTTATTTTTACATAGTCAGCTCATACTGTAACAGCCCGTTTTTAGGGTTAATCGGAACTGTAGTTTTGGGGCCACCAAATCCGACGAGTAGGCTTGTAAATATTATATTTAATATTTACAAGTTAATTTTGAGTTTAAAAAATGTTTTTGATATTGTGATTTTTATTTTATAAGCGATTTATTAAGTTTAAGTGGTATGACCCTAAGGTCAAGTGGGTTTAGAAAATGAGGTATCGGGACCTCGTTTCTATAAACCGAGTTGTAAATATTTTTATAAATATTTATGGAGTGGCAATAAGATGGTATTAAAGTTTCGTTGAAAAATTTTATCGTTTTGATAGTTAATTAAGCAAAATGGACTAAATCGCACAAAGCGTAAAAGTTGTATTCTATAAGTAAAAGATATTAAATGGCTCTGGAATTAAATAGTGGGAGTCCTTAAGTGGTAATTATTCCATAATTGTTGATAGTGGAATTCAATGGCTTGGTATAATGGAAATTATTAATGTATATTAAGGTTAAATATGGTATTTGGTAATTATAATAAAATAAAATAAAACAAAATCCAAATTACATGCTATCATCTTCAATAGCCAAATGTGAGAAAGAAAATAATGTTCTCAAAGCTTTGAAGGTTCGGCCATGGTTGTTCATGCATGTAAGTCCATTTCGTCTCGGTTTTTAATAATTTTACGCTTTTGAAATCGTTGCTTTGTGTTCTAACTAGCCTGTACCTCCGATTTCAAAATTTTTAAAGTATTTGGATGATGCCATTATTGAATATTTGAGTATCTTGATGTTTAATGATAGAAAATAAATCTTTGATGGTAGATTATTGAGTTTTGTTAAGTGAATTTTAGCAAAAATGTCAATTTTGGACTAAATTGTGAAATATAATAAATTGTGTGGTAAAAGTGTGAATAAATGAAAAATATTGGCTGATATGAGCATGTATGAAATTTGGATAGCTTGGGCTATGATGAAATTGAATAAATTTGCATTACGAGCTTAGGGACTAATTTGTAAAAAGGTCAAAAGTGTAAGGGTAAAATAGTAATTTTACCAAAATATGAAATTGAGTTAAAATGAATAGAATATGAATTGAAATAGCTAAATTTGATTGATTAGATCAAGTTAAGCCTCGTACGAGTCTGTATCGAGGGAAAAATGGAGTTTCGAACTAGTCGATCCATTTAAACGTTTTTGACGATCGAGGTAAGTTCATATGTATTAAGCATTGTTAAATTTATGCTTTTAATGCTTGAAATTGTATAAATTTTCTATACGTAATTATTGTTATGATTAATGACTTATCGGCTAAAATGACACTTAGTGTGCGGTTCGAAATAGCTTCGGCTAAAAGTGGCACTTGGTGTGCAATTTGAGATAGCTTCGGCTATATATATATATAAATGGCACTTAGTGTGCAAAGTATCGAGGATGGCACTTAGTGTGCAAAACATCCAAAATAGCACTTAGCGTGCGAGGTATATGGTACATAGTGTACGAGACATCGAAGATGCAATGGCATTATGTATATGTATGAAACGGTAAGGATCGGTACAGGTATGTACAAAAACTCAACTTAATATGAAATCCATGAATGGTAAGTCCATGAGCATTATGAAATGATGTTGTATTAATTTGGTGAATAATGATATATGTTTATAAATGTATGGATTTCTAATTGAAAGAAAGGAAGGTGTGGTAAATTTAGTTATTATCATTTTCTTACTAAAACAGTTTTGGACAGCAGTAGTAGTCCGACTTTGAAAATACACCAAAAATAGTAGAAAGTGAGTTAGAGATTGAATAAAATATGGAATTTAAGCTTATTTAGTCTAGTTTCTTATAAAAGAAACGATGTGTAAGATATTTGAAGTTGTGTGAGATAGAGTCAGAACTATTTCGAAATCCCCTACTCTAATTTGACAAAATCATTAAAATTTGTACAAAAATAGTTACGGTTTTTAATTTATATGCCTATAATTCTTAACGAGTCTATTCTCAATTAAAATAGAGGGATCTTGTACTATGAGATAATTAATTTTTAGTGAAGAAAGGTCGAAGCTGTTGGGCAGCGAAATAGGCGTGATTTTAAAGAATAAACTGTACTTATTGGCTAAACCAAAAATTCTGAAAATTTTATGGTAAGAATGTATGTGAGTCTAGTTTTATGGAAAATTAGCAAAACTTAATTTGGAGTTCTGTAGCTCTAGATATAAATAAATTAGTGACTGTGACTCGAGAAAACAGCTTGACCTGAACATAAGTAAAAATGCAAATATGGTTGTATTACCTTGAGAAGCAAGTTAATAAATTGCTTATTATTTTCATATGACCTTACTAAGATTTATAGCTTACTCCCCTTCCTTTTCATCTCTTATACGTTTATTTAGCTAGCTCGGGTAGGAGATCGCTGGAGATTCAATCATACTATCAAGCTACCATTTTGGGTATAAGTATTCAAATACTTTAGTCTATACCATGTATAGGGGCTTTATCTTTTGTAATTATGTCATTACTAATGTGGCCAAATGTGTTGGCCTATAATGGTTATAGTTCAATTTGTGTATAGCCATGAATGGTGGCTTATGTTGATTATATGATTATGCATGGGCCTATGTCATGGAGATGAGGCTTGTGATTGTGTGTATGTAATGAGTTATATGGTTGGTGGTGAATGCTTGATTTAATTGAGATGAGATGATGTGTTGATAACTAAGGCTTAAATGTGTGATATGGGAGTAATCTTATAAACTTTGATGCATGAGAATTAGTAAATTTGAGCTTGACTAAGCATGATGTTTTAAGTATGTAAAATATGACATGAGGGTACCATGATCTTGTATTGTTTATAGATGATTGAATACTCAAATGTGCCATGTTAATGGTCAATAAAAGTAAGCATGTGAGTTTGTTATTGAGGGTGGCAATTGACTTTGAAAATAGCCTAAAAATTGTCCACATGGGCCGTGTGTCCCCTGCATTATGTACTTTAGTTCCAAATTGGCCATACGGACTGTGTCTCAGCTGAGTAAGGGACACGGCTTGGAGACACGGGCGTGTGCCTTGGTCGTGTGCCCTTATTTTTATGATGACATCATAAACAAAGAGTTACACGGGCTGAGGACACGGGCGTGTTCCGAGCCACACAGGTGTGTGACCCTGTTTCATGATGAAATTTTTTAAGTTTTCCAAAGTTCTCGATTTAGTCCCAACCACCCCCGATGTATGTTTTGGGACTCGTAGGCCCGTATAAGGGATGTTATGCATGTGTATGAAAAGTTTTACTTTGGATGAAATTTTATGGCCTAGCTTTGTATTAATGTTTTGATGTAAGTCCGGTAATGCCTCGAACCCTGTTCCGACTTTGGATACGGTTAAGGGGTGTTACATTTAGTGGTATCAGAGCTATGGTTTAGTCGATTCTCGAACTAACCTAGCGTATGTGAGTCTAGCTATACATGCCATATTACTACTCGTGATAGTGTGATATCTCCCGGCTCTAACGAAATTGTTTTGTAACACCCCAAACCCAGCCCAGACGTTATGGCTAAATCTGGCATGTCACATTGAAGTGTTTTAGTGAAAACCTTGTTTTTATTGAAAACCCTTCTTTAAAATGATACATCTCAATTACTTAGTAATATCTCTTTTGTGTTGTGAAGCATTGCCTAAAACATTTGACTTAAGAAAACTTATCCTTTAAAACTTTAGTTGTGGAAACGTAGTATTAAAAGAAGACTTAGCTTAGAAAATCCATGTTCCACTTCTTATAATTACAACGCACGAATTTAATAATCCAAACAATAATAAAAGGGGGAGGCCTTATCACAATCCATACTAGATGAAATTTACTTAATAAACGAGTAACTTATATACTTTAAAATAGAATCCAAATTGTCTTGCTAATTGGCTACCCAGAGTCCCTCCAGACATCGAACCTCTACTGAGCATCACCTGAGAAAAATAAAAGAGGGGGTGAGTTTTCCCAAACTCATTGTGTACAACCCTCGACGAGTAACAAGCATTCATCATTCACCATACAACATACATGTAATGCAATGCAGTGCAACCCACCCCAATAATCCAACCGATACACATCAGCTCCGTCCCCCGTTACACATCATGTAGGGAGAAAAATATCAACCTACCCAACCGATAGACATCAATGGTAGCCCAGTTGTGGAACTGCCTTCATTGCAGCAAGCTGCCAATCATATAATGGGCTTAAAAAGCCGTCGGTGGATCCACGGTTGTCAAGCAACCATGCGACCCTCGTATACTTCCTCCATTCCATAATTCCCAACCATATGCATCCTAAACAAAATATCATATGAATGCAACAGATATACATGTAACAATCATAAATCTTACACTCAATGCATAGGAGTATTTTAGTCATTCCAACCCTTAGAGGCATTTTAGTAATTTTCCTTTATTACAGTTTTTACTTAGCTTGGCCCGTTAACAAATCCCGTGATCTAAGATGAGCAAATACTATACACTAGGTAGGATTTCAGAGAAGAGGAGGTGGGTCATTAAGACCGCTTAAGTACCAAGCTCTCCCTAGATCCAATCCTAGACATGCACATACCCGTTGCCACACCTTAACCCTATGACTTGTACATGGTCCTTAATAAATTAATTAAGTTTTATGCAGTCATCATATACTAGGCCTAAAACCCCCTAAAACCCCTTACAAAGTCCAAACAAATCCACATACCTGTATATAGCCCATTAGGCCCAATCTTTTTCATATGGCCCATTAGGCTCAATCTCTTTCATATGGCCCATTAGGCCCAATCACATTTACGTGGCCCATTAGGCCCAAATCACATTCATACGGCCATTAGGCCCAATCACATTTACAGTTATGCTCACATAAAAGTTTTCGTCACATAACATCACTTATCAATTTTTGCCTATTACGGGCCCAACAGCCCATCGGGCCCATTTAGCCCATTCTGGCCCGTTTGGCCAATTCACAACCCAACTCCATGGAATCGCCCATGGGCTTCAGGCAACCTGTCGATTTCCCCCTTACAAGTGTTCACGCACTCGCAAGATTACCGTAGCCAAACTTTCAGCGTTTCGGCATTTCGGCTTTTCGGGATTTGCCGATATACTTGTGTGTGCAGTGTATGTACACACCTCATAATAAAACATGCTATGATTTCCTTAGCCCTAAACCTATGATTGCATGATTTCGTGATAGGTTTTAAATATTTATAATTAATTATTCTTGGAACTAAAAGTACTAGTAATAATTGTCTTTTTATTATCTAGCCTAGGAATAATGAGGTTTTGTTTTAACTAACTAATTATCTAAACTAAGAACTCAAAGAGAATAGAATTGGGGAATTTCTTTTGGGAAAATCGATTGAATTAAGACAATACCTAAGGAAAAATCCACCTAGACTGCACTTGTTATTCTGGCTCTGAATCGGATGATTTATTCATTTAACTTGTTCTGTAGAGATCCCTAAGTTATGTTATTATCCCTATTCAAGACTAATAACGTCTAATCCCTAGATTGAATAATTGAGACCTTTCTCTAATTAACACCCTGGGGTTGCATTAACTCAATCTATAGATCCCCTTATTAGGTTTCACCCTAATCCGGCAAAATCTTGTCACCCTATGTCTAGGCGCGCAAACAACTCCCCTTAATTATGACAAATGTACTCTTAGACAGGGTCTATTTCTCCTCTAAATAAGAGCTTATCTTGAATTAGTATTTTGGGATATCAAAACAAGAATTAAGAACACATAATTAAGAACAAGTTAAATATTTATCATACAATTCAGAAAATAATAACAAGATTCATCTTAGGTTTGATTACCTTTAGGTATTTAAGGGTTTTAGTTCATAACTAGACAAGAATACATCTCAGAATAATAAATAATACAAAACATAAAGAAAACCCAAAACTCCTGAAGGGGAAATTGAGGAGAGATCTTCAGTCTTGATGATGAACCCGCCTTCTGAGATGAATCAATTAGCTTCCTTAGAGTAATTCCTTACTCCCTATTCTGTGTGTGTTCTTTCTTCCTCCTCTAGGGTGTATTTATAGGCTTTAGGATGCCTAAGAGCCCTCAAAAGTGGCCTTTTCCGAATTGGACTCAACTTGGGCTCGGCAGGGACACGCCCGTGTGCGATTATTTCAGGTCGTGTTCGAGCCTATTAGAATGGCACGGGCGTGTGTTCTACTCGTGTGAGTCGTGCTTCAATTCTTCCAAATTGACACGATCGTGTGGGCTGCCCGTGTGAGGAAGTCTAGGCCGTGTTGATTTCGTACTTTAGGCCATTTTCTCCGTTTTTGGCCCGTTTCTCGTTCCTTTCGCTCTCCTAAGTATAAAACATGAAATTAAAGCATTAGGAGCATCAAATTCACCAATTCTAATGGGAAATCATCCATAAAATGCGTTAACATGGGGTAAAAATATGTATAAATTATGGTTTATCAAATACCCCCACACTTAAGCATTTGCTTATCCTCAAGCAAAATTCTCAACTCATAATCAAAATAAATTCTTCTCAATTTATAATTTCTATCGATAATATCTCAAAATAATGCATAGGTAATCATACATTAAGAATTCAACTAAAAGAACATAAAAGTTTCAAACATTCCAAGTTGAGTATTTAATCATGCAAACATTGTCTCCCCTCATCTAAGTAATTACCATTGATTCAAAATATCATAGAGTTTCACATCCTCGCTACAGATTCACTCAAATCACTCGAGGTGTTTAAGGACAATAAATGAAGCACTCAATAGTCAATAATGAAAAGTCATTACCATAGGCTTGCATGAAAATCAAATCTCCACCACTATAAATTGAGATGAAACATCAATCAAAAGGTCTTTATAAGGTTGTAACGAGGCTTGGTTAGGGGGT
Source organism: Gossypium hirsutum (assembly GCF_007990345.1). NCBI lineage: Eukaryota > Viridiplantae > Streptophyta > Magnoliopsida > Malvales > Malvaceae > Gossypium > Gossypium hirsutum. The sequence goes on along the minus strand of NC_053428.1, from coordinate 94,727,898 downwards.
GTGGCCACAAGCTGAAAGAAAGGGTTAGAATTGAGATTGAATTGAAAAATTGCCTAACTAGATAAAGGGTTAATCGTCACTTGCATACAATAGGGCTTCTTCTCAAAATATGGAATTACTAATGTGTATACATTTTTTTAAAGAACAAGTTAAATAACATAGACTAATTATTAAGAACAAGACATAGCTAAGTAATTTATTCAACTCAAATCTCAACAAAAATAGGGATTAATTTAGTGGATTTCGACAATAATGGGTTAAGGGTTAATATTAAGGCTAATACAAAGGCTCAAGGGGGTTTACTAGAGGTTAATCGTGGAGGTAGGCTTTTTATGGCATGAGTGGGTTAATCCTAAGTGCCTTAATCATTTTGACATATCAAATCAAATGGTGTGGTCTTGACATGCATAATAAAGCAAGTTCTAGAATAACAGTTCGATATTGATGCACTCAAAGCAATAATAAAAGTGAGCATGAAAAAATTAATAGATGCTCAAAAGGCTCAAAAATCTCAAAAATCTCATAAAAATTATGGCTTTTTAATTTTTAAAACTTGTGAATTCTAACTCAAAGTAAGACCCAACTTTGGAGAAACAACCTAAGATTTTAAACTCTTAAAAATCAACTTATCATGCTTGATTCTCTAATGTCTTAAAGTTTAAACAAACAATGCATAAATCCCTATGTTTTAATTCAAGATATATCAATCAAAATCATAAATCAATCTGAATTTATCCTAAATACGATATGAGAGCTTTCCATGAGAACAAGGCAGTCATTCGAGGATTTTTCTGATAATGAAATAAATACCCCCCACAGTTAAGATGTACATTGTCCTCAATGTACAAAGATAGATATTAGAATATAAAAATAAGATAGGGAGAGAAGTGAAACTTCCTGTATGATGAATTCCTCGAACTGGAGCTTTGGAGAGTAATTGGTGCGAGAGTGGAGGAAGATACTCCGGTGGTGGTAGAGGTTCATTAGTCCATAAGTCTTGCGCCAAATAGCTATGGTCGTGGTCGATCAGGACATGGCAGTCATGGAGAACCTTTCCCGGTGGAGTTTTTAGTTCCTATGGGATGATGAGCTTAAGAGCTCTATATAACTATGATGAAATTAGGAACTTTTTAGGGGATATTAAGAAGAATAATTACTCATAAAAAGATAATCGAAATTGATAATTAAAAATAAAATTCTAAAATCTAATAAAAATAAAAAGTAGTTTTAATAAAAATTACAAACATAAAATAATAAATAACTGCTTTTAAACATCTTCATTGCTAGATGGTTCGCGAGGTGGAACTGGCGATGAGATGTGGAGGTGCTGACAAATCTGCTATAGAGTGGCATCAATGTTGTCAAATCATTGAAAACACTGCTGCTCGAACCGAGAGAGGTACTCCGAGATGTCAGCATATGAAACCGCCGCATGAACTGGACAAGAGGGTGGTAGTGGTTGAGACAGTAGGTCCTCGTGCTGTGGAGGGACATTATCAGGAATGTCCTCGTAGGCCTCTTCCTCGGTAGATTGGGTGAGACGATATTGAGAAGGGTAGGTTCCTCTGTGCTTTTCGATCATCCTCATGCTAAGCATGCTCGAGATGCCTTGTGGAGACAACTAGCCAATGAGGGTTAAGGATGATTCTTGCGCTACGGTGCTGAGGAGCCCGAAGTGTCGAGCCAACTGGGTAACATAGGGGCCAATGGAGATGACCCCCTTCCTATGCCGCTCCGTTTGGTACTGAATCGCGAGGGTGATGAAATAGGCAAGGTCGATGACGTGCCCATGCGACATACACCATAAAAACTAGGCGTCGTAAGTGTTGACGATGCCGGTGCTCTCTCGCATTCCTGTAATTGTGTGAGCCAAAATGACATGTAAGTACCTCAGGGATGGTGGGAGAACTAATGCCTTGGAGCGGCTAGGATTGTAGAAGGCAGCTCCAGGGGCCAAAGTGTGCCAGTACTTCGAGGGAGAGAAGTGTATGTGGCAAGTGGGAGCATGTAGTTCATTCTCCTCCTTGAACTCCTCCGTATATAAGCCCAGTGCAGCACCGAACTCTGGGATGCTTAGCTGGTGAATTAATCTGCTTAGGTGAAATTGGACCGTGCCGGGATCATCGTAGTTCGTCATTACAGTTTGAAGATGGAACATTGAGCATAGTTCCATTGTGAGCTCGAGGTATGTTGGCTCGATGATCCCAAAGAATAGCTCCCAAGGGTCGGTGGTTAGGAGAGCCCGAATCACATCAGCCAACTAAACTTGTTCTACAGTATCCCAGCTGATGCAGCAGCCCACAATTAAAGGTCGGGCCCGAAGTATTTGGAAAAGTTCTTCTTGGGGCCCTCGAGGGAACTGTAGGAGACGGTGACGAATTTCTGTGGTTGGACCCGCGAAAAATGACGCTGCCTTTCTCTTCTTCAAAGTAGGTACGGTGGTTTTCTTTCCTCGTGAAGATGACATGGTACCTGTAATCAAAACCATTAATTCATCTTAAGGGATGATCAAAGTAAAATGAAGAAAAATTTCAAATAAAAATTAGAATTTCAGCCACAACTACTAATATTAACCAAACATAACCAACATAATTATTTTGATAGCATAATTTCGTGACATTACCATTGTAATGGCATGAGAATGGGCATAGTAATGGCATGTGTATGACAAAAGAGTAAGGCTTTAACAACTCAATTTAACATGAAATGTATGAAAAATAATTTAATAATACAGAAATAATGAACAAAATGGAAATAGTAAGAGAAAAATAAAGATTATTTTAAAAATAAACATTAAAAGTAAGTAGAATAAAGGTGAAAAGAGTAAACAAACGCTAAGGGAGAGAAATCGGGCGTCAAAAATGGAGTTGGAAGCGGCGCATGGGCATGGCAAGGAGGCCATGTGAACTTGCAACAGCTAGGGTTAGTGTTTTTGAATGGGGAAGAAAGTGAATAGTGCAAGGTATTTATAGATTTTAGGCCACACGGCAAGGGCACACACCCGTGTTCCCCAAATTTTGCCCATGTGTTTCGCGTTTTTCCTATTTGAGCGCGTCTGAAATTTTCCCCACACTCATGTACCTTAGGAGTGTAGGTGCACACGGCTATGTCACATGACCGTGTCTAGCTTCGTTCGCTTCTCCCATGCTCGTGTATGCAAGCCCCACACCCGTGTTAAGTTAACAAGTTCGACCACAGGTGATAGACACGGGCGTGTTGCACGCCCGTGCTGTTTTAACAGGTTCACCCACGGTTCTTCCAATGGGCATGTCGCACGCCCGTGTTATTTTGGCAGGTTCGACCACGGGCATGTCGCACGGCCGTGGCATTTTATCGTAGTCCGTGTTTGGGGAAATCTTTACCCTGTTTTTACACGGCCCTAAGCATGCCCGTGTGCTTGGCCATGTCTCTATGGAAGACCTGTATTCAAGAGCTCCGTTAGTAAGTTAGGTGTTGAAGACTAAATTTTAAAGAATTTAATACAGTTAGTGCTCGGGTTGCCTCCCGAGAAGCGCTTATTTATAGTCTAAGCTTGACTTACCTCTCCGTTGAATGGTCATGGTGGTTCTAGAAGTTTCTACTACTAATTCCTGCTATCAATCTCATCAAAATAAGGTTTTAAACGGGTGTTGTTTACCTTGAAACTGCCGAACTTGGGGTGACTTACCTCAACTGTACTGAATGGAAAAATACTAAGTACTGTAAGAGGGATTTCTTCATCCGGTCTGGCAGTGACAATGTGAGGATCTCCGGCTTCTAATAAGACTTTATTGCCAATATGAAGTTGATTTGGAAAGGTATCGAGCTCGTTCTGGCGTAGTTTTAGTTTATCATGTGTTCTCGGTTTATGTGTTTGCCATTCATCTAGTTCCTCTATTTGCAGTCTTCGTTCTTCATGAGTAGGTCCTCTACTATTGCTTGATAATGACTCATGTGCTTCCTTCAAAATCATTTCCTGCAAAGTAGGTTGCACCATATTGCCAGTTTTAGTAGAATGGGTTAAACGATCACCTTTATTTTCTGATGTGTTGCCAGAATTGCGAGCTTGAAGGTTGATTGTTTCATCTCCCACTCGGAGTGTGAGTTCACCTGTGCCAACATCAATAATCATTTTAGCAGTTGCTAAAAAAGGCCTTCCTAGAATTAAAGGAGTGTTGCTATCCTCTTTTATGTCTAGAACAATGAAATCCATGCGAAATATAAATTTATCGATTTTAACTAGCACATCTTCAATAATACCCCTAGGGAATCTTATAGTTCTATCTGCTAATTGAATGCTCATCCTAGTCTATTTGGGTTTCCCGAGACCGAATTGCTTAAAGAATTTGTAGGGCATAACGTTAATACTACCCTCTAAATCAGCTAATGAATTATTAACATTTAAACTACCAATTAAGTAAGGAATTGTAAAACTCCCTGGATCTTTTAATTTATTCGGTAGCTTACTTTGCAGAATAGCTGAGCGTTGCATTGGGCATCTGTGATAGAGCTTCAATAAACGGTAAGTTAATGTGTAATTTTTTTAAGAGTTTAAGGAATTTACCAAAATTTTCATCTAAGCGGTCTTTCCTTGTCGCGTTGGGGTATGGCACACGAGGTTTATATTCGACAGTCACTAGTTTGTTTTTATTATAATCTACCTCACCTTTACCTTTGCTTACCACCATTTCTTGCCTCGGTTTTGGCTTAATCTTAACAAATCCTTCTTCATCTTAAACATTAATCGCGTTAAGTTGTTCCCTTGGGTTAGGTTTAGTATTACTTGGCAAGCTACCTTGTGGTCATTCGGAGATTAGTTTAGAAAGCTGGCCTATCTGAGTTTCGAGCCCTTGGATTGACGCTTGTTGATTTTTAAGTGTCGTTTCAGTGTTCTAAAAACGAGTTTCTGATACTAAGATAAACTTTGTGAGCATCTCTTCAAGGTTCAGTTTCTTTTCCTGTTGATAGGGTGGCTGTTGGTAGCCCGGAGGTGGTTGCTGAATTCCTTGGCCTCCCCATGAGAAATTTGGGTGGTTCCTCCAACCAGCATTACAAGTGTTACTATATGGATTGTTTTAAGGTCGAGGATTATTACCCATGTAATTTAATTGCTCGTTATCCATGTTGTGGCCATAAGTTTGGTATTATGAATGGCTTGTTCCACCTCTACTTGCTTCGCACTGTATTACTTGTTGAATCTGTGAAGAACTAAGAAAACCATCAATCTTTTTTCAAGAGTTCTACCTGATTAGAGAGCATGGTGACCGAATTGACATTATAAACACTGGCTCTTTTCGTTGGATTTTTCCTCATGACTTGCCATTGATAATTATTCAATGACATCTCCTCTATGAACTCATAAGCGTTGTCAGGTGTTTTATTATTGATGGTTTCACCCGCAGCTGCGTCTCAAGTCGAAGGATTTAGGCCATTATGGAACGTTTGAACTTGAAGCCAAAGCGGTAACCCATTGTGAGGGCACCTTCTCAAAAAGTCCTTGTATCTCTCCTATAGATCGTAGAGTGTTTCTAAATCCATCTACACAAAAGAAGAGATATCATTATGTAATTTAGCCATTTTAGCCGGCGGAAAATATTTTAGTAAAAATTTTTTGGTCATTTGTTCCCAAGTAGTAATTGACCCTCATGGTAACAAGTTCAACCACTGTTTAGCTTTGTTCCTCAATGAAAAAGGGAATAACCGAAGACGAATGGCATTGTCAGAAATGCCATTAATTTTAAATATATCACAGAATTCTAGGAAATTGGCCAAGTGAGTGTTTAGATCCTTATCCTGCAACCTATCAAACTGAACAAATTGCTGTATCATTTGAATAGTGTTACGTTTTAGTTCAAAGTTATTTGCAGCAATAGCAGGCCTAACTATGCTCGACTCAGTTCCTGTTAAAGAAGGTTTAGCATAATCATACATATTGTATAGAGTGAAATTTTGATTAACTGCAATTGCAGGAGGTAGCTGATTGTCTTGGTTTTCAGCCATCACTTCGGTTGGGGGTTGAGTATCGTACACTTGCTCGTTCTATGTGTATCTTAGGCTTCGCTTTATTTCTCTTTGGATTCTGTGAACTGTGCGATCGATTTATTCATCAAAAATTATGGACATTGGCACTCCATGCAAGCTTACAATCTCTATCACATACAACCTAGCTAGTTTTTGTAATGAGTAATCGGTACGAACCAGTACGAAATGGGCAGACTTGGTTAACCGATCCACTATAACCCATATCGAGTCTTTCTTAGTAGGCGTTAAGGGTAGCCCACTAACAAAGTCCATAGTGGTCCTTTCCCATTTCCAAAGTGGAATCTTTACTGGTTGAAGCAACCCTGAAGCCAACTGGTGATCCGCCTTCACTTTTTGATAAACCAAGCATTTACATACGAATTCTATAACCTCGTGCTTAAGTCCAGGCCACCAATAAAACTCCCGTAAGTTTCAATACATCTTGTTCCCGCCAGGATGCATAGCATAGAGGTTGCTATGTGCTTCCCCCAGAATAGACTATCTTAGATCATTGTCCTTAGGTATACATATTCTCCCACGGAAACACAACACTCCTTCACTATTTAACCTAAAGTCCGAAGTCTCCCCATTCTCTACTTGTCTAAGACAAGCACCCAATGTCTCATCCATCAATTGCTTACTCTTTATCTGCTCGATCCACATCGGTTTTACTTGAAGCTTAGCTAACAAGCTACCATCATCAAACAAACTTAAACGGGCGAGCATAGCCCTCAAGTCTGACTTAACCCTACGACTTAACGCGTCGGCTACCACATTTGCTTTGCCAGGGTGGTATTCGATCGTACAATCATAATCCTTCAATAATTCCACCCACCTACGCTACCTAAGGTTGAGCTCCGTTTGGGTAAGGGGGTACTTCAAACTCTTATGGTCTGAATAAATTGTACACTTTTCAACATAAAAGTAATGCCTCCATATTTTAAGCGCGAAAACCACCGCAGCTAGTTCCAAGTCATGGGTTGGGTAATTCACCTCGTGAGTCTTAAGTTGTTGTGACACAAACGCAACCACCTTTCCTTCTTGCATCAATACACATCCCAAGCCCACATGCGATGCATCACTATAAACCATAAACTCCTTCTTAGGCACTGGCTGAATCAATACAGGGGCCTCAGTTAAAACCTTCTTAAGTTTTCTAAAACTCTCTTGCTGCTTGTCCGTCCAAAAAAACAGTACTCCATTCCTCAACAACTTAGTTAACGGTGCAGCAATTACTGAAAAGCCCTCAACAAACCACCTATAATACCCTGCCAGGCCCAGAAAACTTCAGATTTTTGACACCGACTTGGGTGTTTTCCATTCTAATATAGCTTCAATTTTTTGGGGATCCACCTTAATCCCTTCTGCTGACCCCACATGTCCTAGAAAAGTAACCTCCCTTAGCCAAAATTCGCACTTACTGAATTTGGCATACAACTGCTTGTCCCTCAAAGTTTGCAACACAATCCTTAAGTGTGCATCATGCTCAACCTCATCACTTGAGTACACTAAAATGTCATCTATGAAAACTACCACGAACCAATCTAGGTAGGGTTGGAAGACTCGATTCATAAGATCCATAAAAGCGGCTGGTGCGTTCGTCAGCCCGAACGGCATCACCAAGAACTTGTAGTGTCCATAACAAGTTCTGAAAGCTGTCTTATGAACATCTGCCTCCTTAACGCTTAATTGGTGATACCCCGAATGCAAGTCAATCTTCGAGAAAACGAAAGCTCGCCTAAACTGATCAAAAAGATCATTGATTCTTGGTAGAGGGTACTTGTTTTTAACAGTTAACTTGTTTAACTGCTGGTAGTCGATGCACATTCGCAACGTCCCATCTTTCTTCTTCATGAATAACACCGGTGCTCCCTACGGAGACACACTTGGTCGGATGAATCCTTGATCCAACAATTCCTGAATCTGTGCCTTAAGTTCCACCAACTCCTTTGGTGCCATCCGATAAGGGGCGATGGACACTGGAGCCATACCAGGTAATAACTCGATTCCAAATTTCACATCTCGATTGGGCGGCAACCCTGGCAGCTCCTTGGGGAAAACATTAGGGAATTCCCTAACTGTTCTCAACTCCTCAACAGTAGGGTCTTCACCTTCTTGTCGCTAATGTAAGCCAAATAGGCTTCGCATCCCTTTCGCACTAACTTCTCAGCCTTTAACGCTATAATCATGTTCGACAGATAATTCTGGCGTACACCAATCACCACCACCTCCTTGTCCTCCACCGTTCTTAACACCATTCACTTTGCAGCATAATCCAAGGTGGCTCGATGTTTCACCAGCCAGCCCATACCCAAGATTAAATCAAACTCACTAAACGGCAACTTCATCAGGTCCGCTAAAAAGGTAACCCTTTGAACTACTAAGGGTACTTCCCTAAACAACTTATCCACTCCTACTGACTGACCTAACGGACTTATCACAGTCATCTCATTCGCAGTAATTTCAAACATATCACCCAAAGGTTCAGTCATATTACATGCAACATACGAATGCGTCGATCCAATGTCAATCAATGTAGTGTAAGGTAACTCGTAAATAAAGAACGTACCTATTATCACATCTGGGGCATCCCCGTCTTCTCAGTGGTGAGCAGCATAAACCAAAGCTGGCTGCCTCGCCTTAGCATGGCCTATATTTTCGCTTGGTGCTCCACGTCCACGTCCATTGCCGTTACAGCCGCAGGCCTGCCCATGACCCTTTGGTGGTAGTTGACCACCCCTTGGAGGCTGAGCACCACCTCGGCCCACGACTGACACTTGTCCTGGAATTTTAGGGCAATTTCTGATCTTATGCTCCATAGACCTACAAGCTAAGCAAGCTCCCATGCTCATCCAACACTCGCCTCCATGGCTTCTCCCACAATCAGCATAAGGTGGAACCCCTGGATTAGCAGCAGGGGGCCCTACTCTAACTGGCCCAATAACTCTGGCCCTAGCCCTAAGCCTCTGTCGAACACCAGGAGTCTTAGCCTCCCTTTTATTCTTAGCCCTTTCCTTTTCTCAATTCAGGTGCTCCGTGTGCTTCACCTCCTCCGCTCTTTGCTTTCTCTACCAACTCTAAGAAAACTCACTCCCTTTGTGGGGCTATCAATACCCTGAGACTATCTCTTCGTCCATCCTCAAACCTAACGCAACACTTATAGTCCGTTTCTACCATAACTCTTGCACACCTACTAAGGCGCTGAAATTTCACCTCATACTCCGTCACCGATTTGTTTTCCTGGGTCAAGTTCAGAAACTCCTTCCTTCTGGCATCCACATAACTCGCTCCTACATACTTCCCTTGGAACACAGCTTTGAAGAACTCCCAAGTTACCTACATGGGTTGAGTGCCCTCTTTCACTGTCAGCCACCACTGATAAGCTTTTTCCCTAAGCAGTGAGACTGCCCCTTTCAGCTTCTGTTCCGGTGAACAATCCAAGTTCTCCATTATCCTTTTTCTGGCCTTCAACCAATATTCAGCCATGTTAGGAGCCACACCAGCCACGCCCTTAAAGACCTCAGCCCCATTTGTTCGAAGTAACTTTGGAATGGACCTCCGATTCGTCGTGCCATTATTGGGCCTAGTGACCCTCTCTAAAATCCTTAGCATTGCCTACGACAATGCATCATCCCCCGTGGCCCGGTCGTACTGTCCATTCTAAGCCACGGGTGAGGCTGAAGCCTCTTCTACTCTAATATTAGGCACATGGCCCGATGCCGACGATTTAGCCCTCACACTTTCGTGGTTGCCATTGAGTAACCGGTTGTCCAGCCCTCCAGAAGTTAGAATTTCCCTCGTCGAAGGGTAGTTCTTCAGCGCATGGGTAAAGGTCTCCTTATTAGTATCAGACCAAGGACATTTCCCCACAAACTCCTAATGAATGTGGGAAATTTTATTATAAGTGGGGAGGATCTCGTGACCAACTCTTCATCCAAATACCTTAATTTTTGGCAATGCCTTCATCTTCCAAATAATGTGCCAAAAGATCCTATGATGGCCAAAGCCAACATTTTTAAGAATGAGCCACGAGTAAGCTGACTTAGCAATGTAACAGCCATGCTAATTATGGATCCAAGTCAAGCGGTCTTTAAAACCTCCTTTAGAAATGGGTAAATCACGAATTTGGTCGCCCACTATTTGACCAAAAAGCTCGCACACCCTCTCCTTATTCCAAACCAGCTTATCCTGAAGCCATAAGTCTTTAAGCACCTTTTAACTATCGGTCAACAAAGCATGGTTAATAGAGTCCCTACATAAACCCTCAAAACCCCACCTCTCATGCTGAACGTCGATCTTTTTCCCATCACCAACGAGCCAAACAAAACCATTTTCTAGAGCTTTCACAGCTTGGGCAATGCTAGACCACGTAAAGGAGGGTTTGTCAACCATTTTTACATAGAAGATTTTTCCAGCAGGAAAATACTTGGAACTAAGAACCCTATAACAAAGGGTGTCCTTGATCTAGATAAGACGCCACACCTGCCGGTTGAGAAAAGCAATACTGAAAATATGTAGGAAAACCCATACCACCAATGCCTTCAGGGTGACATAACTGATCCCAAGTCATCATAGACCAACCTCTCTCTTTGTCATTGCTTCTCCACCACATGCTGTTGATCTTAGATTAAATCTCCTCAATGATCCCTTTAGGCACCATGAATACCGAAAAAGCATAAGTGGGTAGGGATTGTAAAATAGCTTTAATGAAAATTTCTTTCCCTCCGAAGGAAAGAAGACACTGAGACCAACTACTGGCCTTGCATGAACATTTATTAACAATATCAATTAAGGTACTTGACTTTTTCCTTCCAACAGGTAAGGGTAAACCTCAGTAATTATCAAGTTTGTTGACCATGTTCATGCCTAGAAGATCACAAAAATATTGTCTTTGAATATGGGGAGTATTCAGGCTAAAAAGTATCATAGATTTATTATTGTTAATTTTTTAACTGAAGGCATTAGTGAAATCATTTAAAATTTTCATCACCGCCTCAATGTCCTGCTTTTTATTATGAATAAAAAGTAGAGCATCATCCGCAAAAAAAAGGTGATTAATGCGCAGTCATTAGACCTTGCTCAAATACCCTCAATTACATTATTATTCTGAGCATGTGCCAACATTCTTGAAAAAGCTTCCATGCAGAAAAGAAAGAGGTAAAGGGAAAGGGGATCTCCCTATCTAACACATCGCTCCTGGATAAAAGGCTCAGAGAGGGCCATGTTGTACTTAATCCTATATCGAATAGAGCGAACCCACATCATAATTTTTTAGTCCAAGTGCTGGCAAACCCCAAACGTTTCATCACCATCTCAAGAAAATTCCATTCCACTCAATCATACGCCTTACTCATATCAAGTGTGACCACAAACCCTTTGTTAGCCCCGTTCTTCCAACTTTTAATATAGTGGAGCAACTCATGAGCAATTAAGATGTTGTTGTGACTCATCTGCCCAGGAACAAAAGTGCTTTGATTTTGGCTAATGCAAGCCAAGAGAGTATTCTTTAGTCGATTTACGACAACCTTCAAGATAATTTTATAGATAACTCTACACAAACTAATAGACCAAAAATTAGTCATATCTTTAGGTTCCAGAATTTTAGGGATGAGAGTAATAAAAGTATCATTTAAGCAAGCGACATCCCTATTTCCTTTAAGAATCTCGTGATAGAAATGAACAACGTCTGCTCCAACTGTTTCCCAATTTTCCTTGAAAACCCCCTCGAGAGGCCGTCAATCTCGGGGGCTTTACACGGGTCCATTTGATGAAAAGCCTCCACAATCTCTTTATTCGTAAAATCCTTTGTCAACCTACAGTTCATCTCATCATTAATACAATTATCAATGAGGTTAAAAGTATTCTCTTCATACAAAGGATTAGAAGTTGTTAATAGGTTTTGGAAGTACTCCCTTGCTATGTTACTTATATCGGTCGTCGTATACTTCCAGCACCCATTAGCATCCATAAACTTTTCGATATGGTTTTTCTTTCTCCTATTCGTGGCTCTAACGTGAAAAAATTGAATGTTTCAGTCTCCTTCTTTTAACCACCTAACCTTGACCTCTGTGCCTAGTAACATTCTTCCTTATCCAAGAGTTGACCAAGCTTCCTTCGAGTCTCTTTAAGCTCACTCATGTTGTTGTCTTTATAAGGGCCATTATAATATTCTTCACCCTGACTTTAAACTTCACAATTTAGATTCTCATTCTTTTATTATGATTAACCTACAAATGACCAAGCTCCTAGCCCACCTTCTCCATCTTCATGATAACATCCATATTGCTATTCTTCCACGCATGTTGTATGACTTCTTTCACTTCCATATAATTTGCCTAACAAGCATCATATTTGAAGTTGATCCCTTGATATCTACAACCCTCTCTCGGCTTACCACCCATGGTTTCTAGAGTGATAGCGTCATGGTCCGAAGATTATTGATGAACCACTTTGGTCTCAATGTAGGGGAAATTAGCAACCTCATCAGCCAAAATCATAAATCTATCACACGCTCGTGTCCCTAACCCATGTAACTCTCTGTTTATGATGTCATGCGCCCAAGGAAGTCACACGGCCAAGTCACACACCTGCGTGCTAGGCCGTGTGGTGAATTTAAATTTTGAATTTTTCATAAAATAGGTATAGACTTCACACGCCCTGGACACACACCCATGTCCCGAGGTTGTGTCCGTCACATGGCTAAGACACACGGCCGTGTCTTTGCCCGTGTAGACAAAATAAGGCTTTTTACAAAGCCATTTTGCCACCCTTACTTGTACCAACCTATACAACAACAAGCAACACCAATCCAAGCATATACATACAACCAAAAGCCATAAACAAGATATCTATACATCATTTGCACATACTAACAACTATCATGCATAAACATCACATACTTTCTTTTCCATTCATGTCAATTTCATCTTCATGATAACCATCATCACATAAACATACCAATGACCGATAAGAATAATATTAGCCAACCTCCAATGGCCATATACAAAATGAATCATTAACCATTACAACGCCAACACATTTGGTTAAACCAACGTGACGCCTAACAAAATAACCAAGTCCCTATACATGCCATACTCAAAATATTGAAACCAAGTATACCCAAAACAATTATTTGATAGTGTGAATTGAGCTCCAAAGTTCCTCGATCCCCGAGTTAGCTTGGCGACACTATAAGGAATGGAAAGAAAAAGGGACTAAGCTTTAAAGCTTATTAACTTTGCATACAAATAATAAGCAACATAAATCATATATTAATCATATAACTACTCAACATAAGTTAACATACTTGTCATCATGTATCTTAGGCTTAACTTTTTCATTAGCATTCTAACCAAGTGTTCATCTCATACTGAAGTCCATACTCATGAGTTTTACATACATACCTGTACCAACTCATAACATTGTTGCATACTTTCTCATCTTTGACACACTCTTCAGATTACCCGTTGAACACTTGAAATATTATCGGATTCATGGAAAGTCTTACACATAAGTGCCACATATGTAGCCAATGCTACCTCATATCTCATAACACCTATGGCTTGCACACGAGCTAATCACGGGATTGATCACACAAGCTATCAGTCAAGATGAAGCTAAACGGACTGCTCACACAAGCTGTTAGGTATTCGCAACACATGTCGGACTACCCAGCCATTGGTAGGACATACATGACCAGCACCCGAATTCACATAAATCACATAATACATGGTTTTCCTAGTGACATGTCACTTGTATCCTAAACTATTCTTAAGGTTCAACCTGGATTTTCTCATCGTCGAAACTTCGTTGAATATCTCCATAGAACAATCGTACAATTTATGCAATATTAAGCAATAAATACATAAACAACATTGCATTATTTACACACAAACTTATCTCAGTACAAAATGGTAGGAAATGGACCCAATAGTCAATAACCTTGTTCTTCCCCTGATCAAGGTCCGAACATCATTTTTCTTGATTTATAATAGCAAATTTAACTTATGTAATTATCACATTACTCAATGCTGTCCAAAAATCAACTTACGAAAAATTTACATTTTTGCCCCTAAACTTTGACATATTTACAGTTTTTCCTTATGCTCGTAAAATGAAATGCACTAAACTTCTTTGTTACCCAAGCCTAGCCAAACCATAAACATGCTCATATCAGCCCACATTTTTCATCAAAGTAAATTTTTACTACCCATTTTACAGCTTTTTACAAATAGGTCCTTTTTAGGTATTTTCATGAAAAATCACTTAGTAAAAACTCTTTATCACACCTTAAACATACAATATCATCCATCAAACATCAAAATACATGCATGTCACACATGAGTAAATTTTTAAACATGAACCCTACTTCAAAATAATGGTAGAAATAGGTAAATCAAGTTACAAGGACTTCAAAAATGTAAGGAACATTAAAAACAAGGCTAGAAAACACTTACTATCAAGCTTGAAAGATGAAAAAACCCTAGCTATGGAGAGCTTGAAAATTTCAGCCAAGGGTTGGAGAAGGTGGACAAATTTTGGCTTTATTTTCCCTTTTTATTCTTTTATTTACCAAATGACCAAAATGCCCTTTTTGCCAAACTTTAAAATTTTATCTCACCATATCCATTTTTGTCCACTAACTTAACAAATGGTCTAATTATCATATAAGGACCTCTAATTTAAAATCTCATAGCAATTGGACACCTTTAACAAGTGGAACTCAACTTTTACACTTTTTGCAGTCCTTTTGACTAAATTGAGTACCCGAACGTAAAACTTTTTGAACGAGATATCACAAGATAGTTCTATAAAATTGTAGACCATAAAATTATAAGAAAAATGGATTTTTCTACGTAGGATTCGTGGTCCCAAAACCACTGTTCCAACTAACCCCAAAATCGGATTTCTAACGATCAAATACTGCTTTTAAACTGTCTCAGATCATTTTTATCTTTCTTTAGTTTCAAAGAATCAAATGTATCTTTTCTCACTAAACTCCGTCCAAAACACCAAAGTTTTATATTTCTGACCATATAAAGCCTTGTACAGTAAAAAAATTGTACTTGACTGTTAATTGTTATAATAAGCAAATTCAGCCAAGGGCAAATACTTTTCCCAGTTACCTTCAAATCCAGATACACAACGTCGAAGCACATCTTCCAAATTCTGAATCATATGTTTAGATTGATCATCCGTGTGAAAATGAAATACAGTCTAAAATGTAGCCGTATACCCAGAGTTTCTTGTAACTTGTTTTAGAATCGGAATATGAACTATAGGTCTCTATTAGAAATAATAGAGGCTAGCACATCATATAATCTAAGAACCTTAAAAATAGATCTTTCAAGCAATCTATCAAGTATGAAGTCCACTCATACCAAGATGGAATGTGCAGGCTTCGTCAAACAATCGACAATTACTCAAATAGTATCTTTCTTTTTCATAGACAAGGATAATCCTGATATAAAGTTCATAGTAACTTTGTCTTATTTCTATTTCGGTATCTTCGCTGGCTATAATCATCCTAAAAGTTTCATCCTTATCTTGCTGATACATCCCACATTTAAACACAAATTCAAAAATACCACATTTCATTCTGAGCTACCAGTACATCTTTTTTCAAATCGTTGTGCATCTTATCATTTTCCAGATAAACAGACATAGTACCACTGTGATCATTTATGTACAATTTTCTGTATAAACTCCCAATTCTTCAATACACAGACTCTGTCTCTAAATAACAAACATTTATCAGATCTATTTTGAAATTCTTAATCAGAAATTATTTCATACTGTATTCATTTAACTTACAACTCATTATTACTTTTCTAAGTTTTACTAATTTGTCATAGAAACATCGATCAAGCTCTATAGTCAGCTAGAATTGAGCTATTATCAGACAATCATAATCAGTATCCATGGCTTGCAAAGTATACAGAGATTTTCTACTCAGAACATCTTAACCACATTTATTTTTTCCAAGTGATATACACTTGTGAAATCATAATCTTTCAACAATTCAAGTCATATACGATATCTCAAAGTCAAATCTTTTTGCAACATCAGTTATTTCAACTTTCTATAACCAGTGAATGCATGACATTTTTCACCAAACAAGTAATCTTTTCAGATTTCAATACAAAAACAATAACCGTCAATTCTAGATCATGCATCAAGTAATTCTTTCCATGTGGTTTTTAAATATCTGAAAGTACAAACTATTACCTTGCCTTACTGCATCAAAACACAGTCTAATCCTGTTCAATAGTGCAGTACTATAACAACAAATTCCTTAACTGATTCAAGCTGAACTAGAATTAATACTTTGATCAATAGAGCTTCCAACTGGTCAAAACTTTACTAACATTTTTCAATCTATTCAAATCTTACATCTTTCTGTAATAACTATGTCATCAATGTAGCTATTTCAATTATTAACATTGAACAAAGCCACGACCATCAGATAGATTTTAAACCATTATGCAATAATATGACTAACATTTCAGTTGTGTAGATAAAGCAACACTTCAACATCAATGTGCACCTCAACTTAAAATAGGGAAACCGAAAGTGGCCCCTATAATAACCAAGCAATAATTCATTTTCTATAATCTGTAATCTCTGTCACCAAATTTCATGATCGAGTAAATAATTATAAAGGTAATAAATGTAATTACCTCCAACAAATGAATATCTTTCACAAATAAACCATGTTTGAATAATAAAGGGATTGATGATATCTCAGAGAAAACTCAGAAGGGTAATATCACGCATACTCAGTAGAAACAACTGTGAAAAAGACAATATAACTTGCACATTCACAATTTCTGGGCTTCAATCAGTAGAAATAGAAAATAACATCATATAAATCTTACCCTCAAATCTTATATCAATCATGATGAATTAGATAACCTAAGTAAGGCAGAGCAATACCGCTCATGAATCAACCAAACTTTCAGTAATTCCATCTATTATAATTAGCCAACCTTTCAATACAATAAATATTGCATCTGAACATGCACAATTTCATATGCCTCTAAGAATAACAGAACTTATAGTGTACCCAGGAGAAGTTGCTGTAATGTACTCAATTATAACAACTGCCTTCAACTATCTTTGCAATTTCATCACTATTCTACCGACTAATTAAGTCATGAATAATCTTACATTATTCAGTTCATTGAAAGAGTCAATTCAGAAGAATTTTCAGATAATCCATTCTATAAATATCATATCTGGATAAGTTGTTTACTCATGAATAACTTCTTTCTTAACAATGACATCACGTATTCAGAAAAATCTGATATCTCTTTTAATACCGTCTTTACTTACTAATCCATTCTCATTCTGACTACATCATTAATCATTCAGCCTTTGAACTCTTTAGTTCCACATTCATGAGCTTAATTTATATAAATCTTGTGAATTTCATTGTATAACACAATACTGGTAAGGGGGTGGAGATCATAAGCCTCAAAATTTAACTTTCATAAATACACACATATCACTTAACATTTGTCATTAACATGTCCATTATAAAGCATTTATTTCATAACTTTATAGATCCCCTTTTTATCATACGCAACATTTTTACTCGAATGTTGCGAGTATCACTTTCAGCATTATCGGAATTAGCTCATTTGGAAAGCACCTCTGTCTATTTGCAAAACAATTTTCATCAGAGTTGGGAGATGTCACACTATCACATTAACTAAGTATCAAACATTTCATTTTACTAATTTTTGTATATGTATAAGATGAAACCAATCAAACTAATATGCATACAACTTAAAGTCCAATCATATATATAACATTAGCAATATTACTATACGACCGTACATACCTTTGATGTTATTAGTATACGCATTTTAACCTATTCCATAAATAAAGTCATGACTATACCAATTCATATATTATGCATGTTTGTCTAGATTTTAAACATTCACATGGCATAATAGGCATGTGTATATAATACGTATAAATAAGCATATTCATTTAACCACATACAATTATGATTATAACCAATTTTAATCACTAGTACCGAAGCAAATCATACCAAAGTACCTATCTAGTATATACCAAATTATTTAACCACAAATATGGTACATTTTCAACTCAATAATAAACCTACATTTTGATCTTTCATTACTGTACCTCAAGCAAAGCACATTAACCAAAACAATCATATAACATACTCATTATTTGTCTTCATCAACTATACTTAATTAGCCAACCATTCAATCATAATATATGCACATACAATGCCATTACAACCCGAATCAAAATAAATAATACACATTCGAATAAATATATATCATTATCATTTTATTCCATTGCTAAGCCAAATTAATAAACCCTTCATAAAGACAAAACATACCATACATCAAACTCACCGAAAGTGAGCTAATCATAAGCTATTTGTGATACCTTAACCAAACATATCAACCTAGTTCACATATATTTTTATTTATGCATAAATCATATACGAATCAACCAAACACACATCCAAAATCACCAACCATTTTCAATGCATATAATACATATAAACTTGACTAAAGTTTCATATACTCACATAACATATTAGCCATTTTCGTATGCCTTATTATAGACACAAATTCAAACTTTACCAAATATAATCTAGCCTATACATGCCATAGGTTCAAGTTCAAACTTATAAAATACCAAAAACAGTCGATAGTGTGATAGACTTTGCTGACGATTCCCGAGCTCGTAACTAGGCTCCAAAATCTATAAAACAGAGGCAAACATAAACACACAGTAAGCTGTTATAGCTTAGTAAGTCATTAGGAAATAAATAACTCAATAACAATATTAATTCAATTTAACCATACCAATTCATACTATCATAATCACATTTAATTTCAAACTTACAATTTCATATACAACATATACTTTCATTTAACCGAATATACATATATCCAATATCAAAATATCATTCAATCTCAAAGCCATAATATCATTATTTAACCGAATATACATAATCTTAAATACATATATTCATGAATCATTTCATAAATATTCACATTTTATATTCATAAGGCCGAATATAATCATTTATATATGTTTGCACATAGATCACAAATATGATATCACTATACTTAACCTTTGGTCGAATGTACTTTTTTTATATACACATACATTTTTCATTGACATCATATATGACTTGCAACACATATCAATTAATCTACTTACCTTATTTCAAATAGGTAATAAGCTATCACATACTTGATCACTTTAGCTCGTTTTACACATTCAATCACAACTTATCATTTCCCGTTGAACCATTCGAAATTGAATAGGATACTCGGATAATCACATATATCATACAATGCCAATGTCCCAGACGTGGTCTTACATGAAATCACATATCGATGCCACTGTCCCAGATAGGTCTTACACGAATCAAATACGATGCCAATGTCCTAGACATGGTCTTACACGTAATCACATATCAATGCCAATGTCCTAAACATGGTCTTACTCAAGAACACATATCGAAAATCCTATGTCATTGTAACACCCCTTACTCGTGTTTGACGCCGAAATAGGGTACGAGGCATTACCGGACTTAATCGTTCACAAACATGCAAAAACTGGCTACAAAATTTCTTTCGTATCAAAACTTTTCATGCACGTGCATAATGTCCCATACACTGGCCTACGAAGCCCTAAACATGCATTGAAAGTAGTTAGAAACTAAACTGAGAACCTTAGAAAGTTTTGGGAAAACTTAGAAAATTTTTCCATGACACAAGGTCACACGCCTGTATGGACATAGGGACACGCCTGTGTACCTTCGATACGCCCGTGACCTCAGGCCGTGTAACTCTCTAACTATGATGTCAGCGAATAATTTGAACCACATGGCCAAGCCACACGCCTGTGTGCTAAGGCCGTGTCCCCCACACGATTGAGACACATGGCAGTGTCTCAGCTCATGTGACCAACACTTAGGCTATTTTCCAAGCCTTTATGTTACCCTTAATCTTTCACATCTTTATACACACCAGGGACACATATCATGAGACCACTTTAATGGTTTAGCATCTCATATTAGACACATTCATAATATGAACACCAACCATATAAGGCCAACAAGCATATTCACATCATCTCATCACAAGCATTAGAACATAGCATAAATGGATAGGTTCACAAACCATAACCAATACGAGACACACCTCTTGGCCATATACCAATAACTCAATATAGACCAATACACTAGACTAATAATAATAACATATCATAAAAACCTAGTCCCTATACATGCCACTCACTTAAACATGCTTAACAAATATCAATATTCCAAAGGTGATAGCTTAATAGTGTGATGTTGTCTCCGACGATCTTCAATCCCGAGCTAACCTGAAAACACTAAAGAAAAGGAAAGGAAGGAAGTAAGCTTTATAGCTTAGTAAGACCGTATGAAAATAATAAGAAATTTATGAACTTGCTTCTCAAGGTAACACGACCATATTTGTACTTTTATTTATGTTCAGGTCAAGTTGTTTTCTCGAGTCACAGTCATTAAATTATTTATATCTAGAGCTACAAAACTCCAAATTAAGTTCCGCTAATTTTCCCTAAAACTAGACTCACATATCTTATTATCATTATTTTTTATCTAGCCAATAAGTACAGTTTATTCTTTAAAGTCACCCCTGTTTCGCTGTCTAATAGTTTCGACCCCACTTCACTAAAAATTATTTATCTTCCCATACAGGATTCGGATGATGTTTTCATTTATTTATTTTAAAAATAGACTCATCAAGGATTCTAAGAATATAAATTATAATCCATAAATATTTTTGTATAATTTTTAATTATTTTTCCAAATCAGAACAGGGGATTTGAAAATCATTCTGACTGTGTCTGACAGAATTTCAAATATCTCATAATATGAAATTATCTTGCATGCACCATTTTCTCTATGTGAAACTAGACTTATTAAGCTTTAATTTCATATTTTATTCAGCCTCTAACTCAATTTCCACAATTTATGGTGGATTTTCATAGTCCGACTGCTGGTGCTGTCCAAAACTATTTTAGTGTAAATTAATAATACTAAGTTTATCACACCTTATTAATTCATTTTCACCACATTGATAAAAATACATATTTATAAATCATAAGTATAGACCTATAATCACAAGGTCATCACAAAATCATTCTCATAGGCATGAATTACCCATGTACATCTTCATCAAATGTGCATCATAAATCCAAATCATTTCTCATGAGCTTGGCATACATACCTGTGTTTCTCAACATGCTCATATTCATTCCTAACTAATCATACAACATGAGTTGAGTTCACATCTCATCAATTTCATGTAAGTACCTATACCACTCACAACATAGCCATGGGCTCTATCATTTCGACTTAAATCTTAAATTTCTCGTTGAACCATCTGGAATACTGAAGGATAATCACTAAGCCTCAAACATAGGGTACAATGCCGGTGCCATGTTCCAAACATGGTCTTACACTGGCTCAGACATCTAAGTCGATGCCATGTCCCAAATAGGTCTTACACTGACTTTCATTTATCGAGGCTGATGTCATGTCCCAAATAGGTCTTACATTGGCTTTCATCTATCGGTGTCGATGCCATGTCCCAAATAGGTCTTACACTGACACGTGTCAAGTCGATGCCATGTCCTAGACAGGTCTTACACTAGCTTGGATATCTCGAGGCCGATGCATGTCCCAGACATGTCTTACAATTGCTCTTGTCTTAATGCTGATGCCATGTCCCAAACATGGTTTTACACTAGCTCTCATAATGTGGCCGATGCATGTCCCAGACATGTCTTACACTAGCACACATCCATAAAACCCAAATGCCATGGCAAGGATATCTTATCTATTCCTAGGGTTAAACCGAGAGTTTTTGCCACATTAAATCTCACCGTATATTACTCATAGGTACATTCAAGCATTATATACAGAATCAAATATTCAATGCATAAATACGACTAAGTTGCATTATCTACATACAACTTACTCGTTTCAATGGAATATCATATCCCATCAAATTTCCAATGTATTCAATCATCACAAAAATGTTATTAACATTTGGCATCACTTTCTCATACATAACTCCATCAGCATATAATTCAATACAATCATAACAATAACATGGATAACATGTTTATTTAGTCACATGGACTTAACTCGAATGCGATTTCAGCTAATTACTACATTTTAGTCCTCGTACTTTCTAATTTAAGTTCGAATCTCGGTTTTACTGATCTATAATGATAAAATTCACTACTTTAATCATCATATTAACCAATACATTCCATAATTTATACTTTGGAAAAATGACCATTTTGCCCCTAGACTTCATAAAAATTACAATTTTACCCCTAGGCTCGTAAATCGATTTTTACTGAATTTTGTCCCTTACCAAGCCTAGTCGAATTCTTGTTATAACTATAGCAACTCACAATTTTAATTATTTCACACATTTTCAACCTATTTTAGAGACTTCACAAAATAGTCCCTTTAGGTGTTTTTCATTAACACCACTTCACAAAAGTTGTTTATTACACCACCATGACTTATTTTCTTCCATAAAAATTCAGCAAACAACATAAATATTCACATGGAAAAACCCTAGACTTTCAACCATTTTGCAAAATAATCCCCCCACTAGCTAGATTAAGCTACAAGGGTTCCAAAAATACAAAAATCATCAAAAATGACCATCAAAATCACTTACTTGCAAGGGAACTAAGTGGCTGAAAATTTAAGCTCTCAAAATCCCCCATGTTTGCTGCCATTTTCGGTAGAAGAAGAAGAAGAAATGAAAAAGATGACAACTTTTTCTTTATTTTATTTTATTACCAATGATGTCCACCAAATTTGACTTTTCAACTTTTTTGTCCCCTATGGCCAGTCATCACTCCCCAAATGGCCTATTTGCACTTTAAAGAACTCTAATTTTTTTACTCTAGCTATTTAGCATATTTGGGTAGTAGAACAAAACTTTTTCCCTGTAACGCCCCCACGCTCGAGACCGTCACCGAGTCGAGTATGAGGTGTTACTAAGCTTAGTTTAACATTTTTAGAACTTTGGATTATTTGTTTCTACATTCACAGCTTTTAAGCTACTTGCGTCACAGTCACAAGAAAAATCATATCTCGAGTTAAGAAACTCGAAATCAAGATCCGTAAATTTTCCCTAAATCTAGACTCATATACCTATCTACTAATTTCTTTTATAAAATTTTTGGTTGGGCCAATTAGTACAGTTTATTAGTTAAAGTTACCCCTGTTTCAGGACTTGACTGGTCTGACATCTACTTACTACGAACCACATTTCTATCTGTACAAAATTCATATGACTATGAGGTTTGTTTCTCCTAAAACTAGACTCAATAAGGATTCTGAGGATATAAAATACACCACCTAATTATATCTTTACAATTTATGGTGAATTTCTAAAGTAGGAACAGGGGATTCAGAAACTACTATGACCCTGTTTCACTAAAATTCAAATATCTTCTAACATATAATTCCTTTACCTGTTTCATTTGTTTCATGTGAAACTAGACATAATAATCTTCAATTTGATATGTAATCCATCACCAAATTAAATTTCTATGATTTTTAGTAGATTTTCAAACTCGCGTCAGTGTTGCTGCAGTATTCTGTTTATGGCAAATTTCATCCCTCTTATGAGTTTTTATGCACTAAGTATCTTAATAATTTTCCTTAACATCAAACATAATCTAAACTTACCATTTTCATAATTTATCATTATCAAATATTTTCTCAACCATTCTGTCACCATATCATAAGATCATTTACACAAAATAAGTATATTGCTATACATGCCATACTTAAATTTACAAGCCATTTACCAAAAATCTTCCGGATAGTGTGACTGAGCCTTCGACCTATCCCGACTCCTGAACTGGCTTGTCCAAAACTACAATGAGTAAGAAGGAGGGAGTAAGCATAAATGCTTAGTAAGTTCATATGTAAATAATAAATAACATAACAAACAATCAAACTAATCAACATTAGCATATATCATCAACACACTTATCACATTTTTTAATCATTTTTCATCATCTTATTACCTTATCGTGGTTGTAATCAACACTCAACCCGAGGGTTAAATACATACCTGTCCAAAATATCCATTTCACATCACTTACCAATACGTCTCTTTTCATCTCGAGTATTCCTCCATTTGAGTAAAACTTTACCTGTTGAACACATCGGAATATAATTCGGATACATGGATAATTTGCATATAAGTGCCACATATTCAATCAAGCAATCATGTAACCCGCCCATAAGCGAACTCGGACTCAACTCAACGAGCTCGGGCGTTCGCATCCATAAGTGAACTCGGACTCAACTCAACGAGTTCGGACATTCGCATCCATAAGTGAACTCGGACTCAACTCAACGAGTTCGGATGCTCAACCATCCTAGTGACATGTCACTTGTATCCTAATCTATTCCTAAGGTTCAAACGGGCTTTTTCCCTCGATCTCACATTTGCCGTCTTCCATGGAATATCGGAACCGATACTCGGTAGCAATTCATATTTATCAAGTAGTAAACATAATTTGCATATTACTCAACATTAACCACAAAGCATAATATTTCACGATTAAAAATCAGCATATCATATAATTAACATTAATAACTTAAAAATAACATTTATGCTACATTATTTACACATGAACTTACCTTGGTACCAAAATACAAAGGTTTTGCAATTTAGTCCACAATCTTTTCTTTTCCTCGATTGAGGTCGATTCCACGTCTTTCTTGATCTAACATAACACATTTAGCTCATTTAATACTCACATTATCAAATTAATCCTTAACGCAAATTTTGGAAAAATTACAATTTTGCCCCTAAACTTTTGCATATTTACATTTTTGCCCCTAGGCTCGGGATTAAACTTTATTCCTTATTCTTATGTTTTACAACATGCTGATTACTTTTCTCTTCTATGGCAACATCAAATTCTCACTCTAACATGAACTTGTGACTATTAGGTATTTTTACAGATTAAGTCATTTTACTCGTTTTTGCTTAAAATTGAGTAGTACAAGTTGTCTAAGATAATTTAAAACCCCATATTCTATCTTAAAACATCAAAATACACAAATTTCACCTACGGGTATTTTTCCAAATATAAACCCTAGGTTGAATTATTGCTAACATAAGCTTAATCGAGCTAACGGGATTCTAAAAACGTAAAGAACATTAAAAACGGGGCTTGGAATCACTTACTATGGAGCTTGGAAGCTTGAAACAAACCCTAGCTATGTAGAACCCTTGAAATTTCGGCCTAATGAAGAAGATGGACAAAAAATGGCTTTTAATTTTGTTTTTAATTCATTTTAATAACTAAATGACCAAAATACCCTTACTACTAAACTTTCCAAAAATTCCTTCCATGTCCTAATTTTGTCCATGAACTTAAAATTGGTCAAATTGCTATTTAAGACCTCCTCATTAATATTCCAAAACAATTTCATACTAAAAACTTCTAGAATGCAAGTTTTGCAACTTATTCGATTTAGTCCCTACTTTCAATTTAAGCACTTTAGGCATAGAATTTCATCACGAAATTTTCACACAATCATGCAATCATATCATAATCATCAAAATAATTATAAAATAATTATTTCTATCTCGGATTTGTGGTCACGAAACCACTATTCTGATTAGGCCCTAATTCGAGATATTACAACTCTCCCCCCTTTAAGGATTTTCGTCCTCGAAAATCTTACCTGTAAACAGATGTGGGTATTGATTTCTCATAGTTTCTTCGGATTCCCATGTAGCTTCTTCTACTCCATGCCTTTCCCACAACACCTTCACAAGTGCAACATTTTTATTCCTTAGTTGTTTGACCTCTCGAGCTAAAATCTTAATCGGTTCTTCTTCGTAGGTCATATCTGGTTGTAGTTCAATTTCTGTCGGTGAAACTACATGTGAAGGATCCGAACGATACCGACGTAACATAGATACGTGGAACACATCATGAATCTTCTCTAATTCAGGTGGTAATGCTAGCCGATATGCTACCGGTCCAACTTTTTCAATTACTTCATACAGCCCAATAAAACGCGGACTTAATTTGCCCTTCCGTCCAAATCTAAGGACTTTCTTCCACGGAGACACCTTTAAAAATACTTTATCACCAACTTGAAATTCAATGTCCTTTCGTTTTAGATCTGCATAAGATTTCTGTCTATCTGAAGCAGCTTTCAAACAATCTCGAATTACTTTCACTTTTTCTTCAGTTTCTTTTATTAGATCAACTCCATAAATCTGATTTTCCTTGAGTTCAGTCCAATACAATGGCGTTCGACACTTGCGACCATATAATGCTTCATAAGGTGCCATTTTCAAGCTCGTCTGATAACTATTGTTGTAAGCAAATTCTACCAGCGGCAAATATCTTTCCCAACTTCCTTGAAATTCCAATACACAACATCTAAGCATATCTTCAAGAATCTGAATTACTCTTTCTGATTGTCCATCAGTTTGTGGATGAAAAGCAGTACTGAAGTTTAACTTTGTACCTAACGCGTCTTGCAAATTTTGCCAAAACCGCAAGGTAAACCTTGGATCTCTATCTAAAATAATCGACAATGGTATTAAGTGTAATCTAACAATTTCTCTAATATACAGTTCAACCAACTTGTTAAGAGAATAATCTGTACGTACCGGGATAAAATGAGCCGACTTAGTTAATTTGTCAACTATTACCCAGATGGCATCTTTCTTTCCTGGAGTCAATGGCAATCCTGAAACAAAATCCATAGTAATCCGATCCCATTTCCATTCAGGAACCATAATAGGCTGAAGTAATCCCGAAGGCACTTGGTGTTCAGCTTTCACCTGTTGACAAATTAAGCATTTGGACACAAACTCTGATATATCTCTTTTCATTCCATTCCACCAATACATTTTCTTCAAGTCATTATACATTTTCGTACTACCCGGATGAATCGAGAAATAACCACTATGTGCTTCCTGTAGGATCTTTTGAATCAATTCCTCATTCTTCGGTACACAAATCCGATCTTTAAACTTTAAGCACCCATCAGAACCAATTTTGAAATCTGACTCTGTATCAACTTCACACTGTTTTCTCTTGGCTTGCAAATCTTGATCATCTTTCTGAGCTTCAGAAATCTCTTGCAAAAACATTGGTTTTGCTCTTAACTCTGCTAGAATCGAACCATCATCTGACACTTTCAACTGAGTGTTCATAACTCTCAAAGCAAACAACAACTTTCTACTCAAAGCATCAGCAACCACATTCGCTTTTCCCGGATGATAATCAATAACAAGCTCGTAATCTTTCAATAATTCCAACCATCTTCGCTGTCTTAAATTCAAGTCTTTTTGTGACATCAAGTACTTAAGACTTTTATGGTCGGTATATACCCGGCACTTTTCACCATACAAATAATGTCGCCAAATTTTCAAAGCAAACACCACCGCAGCCAATTCCAAATCGTGAGTAGGATAATTCCTCTCATGAGGTTTTAACTGCCTCGAAGCATATGCCACCACTTTTCCTTCTTGCATGAGCACACACCCCAAACCATTTAGAGAAGCATCACTATACACCACAAATTCTTTACCTGATTTGGGTTGTACTAACACTGGTGCCTCTGTTAATAACTTTTTCAATTCTTCAAAACTCTGTTGACATTCTTCCGTCCATTCAAATTTAACATCCTTTCGGAGTAATCTAGTTATAGGAGCAGCAATTATAGAAAATCCATTTACAAACTGCCGATAATACCCAGCTAGCCCCAAGAAACTTTTAATTTGGTTACGTTTTTCGGTGGTTTCCAATCAACAATGGCTGAAATTTTACTAGGATCAACCCGTATACCATCACCTGAAACAATATGACCCAAAAATCCAACTTCTCGAAGCCAAAATTCACTTTTACTAAACTTAGCATACAGCTGCTTATTTCTCAAAGTTTGCAAAACTATCCTCAAATGCTCAGCATGCTCTGTATCATCTTTTGAATAAATTAAAATATCATCTATAAACACCACAACAAATTTGTCCAAGTATGGCCGAAATATGCGATTCATTAAATCCATAAACACAGCAGGAGCATTTGTCAATCCGAATGGCATAACTAAAAATTCATAATGACCATACCTTGTTCTAAAAGCAGTTTTAGGTACATCCGACTCTTTTACCCGCAGTTGGTAATACCCAGATCTCAAGTCAATCTTTGAAAACCATGTCGCTCCTTTTAGCTGATCAAACAAATCATCAATTCTTGGCAACGGATACTTGTTTTTGATTGTCACCTTGTTTAACTGCCGATAATCAACACACAACCTCATAGAACCATCCTTCTTTTTCACAAATAACACAAGAGCACCCCAAGGTGAAAAACTCGGTCTCACAAAACCTTTATCAGTCAACTCTTGCAACTACGACTTTAATTCCTTCAACTCTGCTGGTGCCATTCTATACAGAGCAATCGAAATCGGAGCTGTTCCCGGTATCAAATCAATACCAAATTCTACTTCCCTGACTGGAGGCAAACCCGGCAATTCTTCTGGAAATATGTCTGCAAATTCACACACAACCGGCACTGATTCAACTTTCTTTTCAACTTCTTTTGTATTAATTACATACGCCAAATAAGCTTCATAACCCTTTCTCAGATATCTTTGAGCTGACATTGAAGAAATCACACTAGGCAATGCCTCTGATTTATCTGATTCAACCCGCAGAGTTTCACCATTTCCACACTTTAATTCTATAATCTTTTCTTTGCAATTTATTTTAGCATCATGCAATGTCAACCAATCCATACCCAAAATAACATCAAACTCATCAAACGGCAACAACATCAAGTCGGCCAGAAAGTAATGATCCCGAATCATTAAAGGACATTTCTTACATACTTTATCGACAGTCACACATTTGCCTAACGGATTCGACACTCTAATCATAAATTCTGTGTTCTCAATAGGTATATTCATACTAGACACCAATTTCATGCACACATATGAATGAGTAGAACCAGGATCAATCAAAGCAATAACATTAACATTATAGAGGGAAAATGTACCGGTAATCACATCAGGTGAGGAAGCATCTTCACGCGCTTTAATAGCATAAGTTCTAGCCGGAGCCCTTCCTTTAGGTCTAACTGGTGCATCCCTGGCTTCATTCTTACTGCTTGCTTCGCTCCCAGCTTTTCTTGGATATCTTCCTCTCGAATTCGCCCCACTTGTTTTTGTATTCTGAAATTTTTCTTTTTCAGCTCTCTCTGGGCAGTCTTTAATAAAATGATCCAGAGAACCGCATCGAAAACATTCATTTGCTCTACACGGACCAAAATGATTTCTACCACACCGCTGGCACCCAGGTTTAACAAATCTCGAGTTCCCTACACTGGCTACCGAAGTAGTTTGGGATTTAGGACCCACATTTTGCTTCTTATAATTCCCATATGAATGCCCAGCTGAAGCTTGGGAACGAGGATTCATATTCCTTGACTTTCCAGGTTGCTGTGAAAATGAACCACTCATCGGTCTTTTCTTCCAATTTCTAGTCTCAGCCTCTACCTTTTTCTTTTATTTAAGTAATTCTTCGGCCTTACAAGCTCGATCAACCAATACTACCATTTCTTTTAATTCAAGAATTCCAACAAATACCTTGATGTCTTCGTTGAGCCCGTCTTCAAATCGTCGGCACATCTTACCCCTGTTTCAGGACTTGACTGGTCTGACATCTATTTACTACGAACCACATTTCTATCTGTAAAAAATTCATATGACTATGAGGTTTGTTTCTAAGTCGATGCCATGTCCCAAACAGGTCTTACACTGACTTTCATTTATCGAGGCTGATTTCATGTCCCAAATAGGTCTTACATTGGCTTTCATCTATCAGTGTCGATGCCATGTCCCAAATAGGTCTTACACTGACACGTGTCAAGTCGATGCCATGTCCTAGACAGGTCTTACACTAGCTTGGATATCTCGAGGCCGATGCATGTCCCAGACATGTCTTACAATTGCTCTCGTCTTAATGCTGATGCCATGTCCCAAACATGGTTTTACACTAGCTCTCATAATGTGGCCGATGCATGTCCCAGACATGTCTTACACTAGCACACATCCATAAAACCCAAATGCCATGGCAAGGATATCTTATCTATTCCTAGGGTTAAACCGAGAGTTTTTGCCACATTAAATCTCACCGTATATTACTCATAGGTACATTCAAGCATTATATACATAATCAAATATTCAATGCATAAATACGACTAAGTTGCATTATCTACATACAAATTACTCGTTTCAATGGAATATCATATCCCATCAAATTTCCAATGTATTCAATCATCACAAAATGTTATTAACATTTGGCATCACTTTCTCATACATAACTCCATCAACATATAATTCAATACAATCATAACAATAACATGGATAACATGTTTATTTAGTCACATGGACTTAACTCGAATGCGATTTCAGCTAATTACTACATTTTAGTCCTCGTACTTTCTAATTCAAGTTCGAATCTCGGTTTTACTGATCTATAATGATAAAATTCACTACTTTAATAATCATATTAACCAATACATTCCATAATTTATACTTTGGCAAAATGACCATTTTGCCCCTAGACTTCATAAAAATTACAATTTTACCCCTAGGCTCGTAAATCGATTTTTACTGAATTTTGTCCCTTACCAAGCCTAGTCGAATTCTTGTTATAACTATAGCAACTCACAATTTTAATTATTTCACACATTTTCAACCTATTTTAGAGACTTCACAAAATAGTCCCTTTAGGTGTTTTTCATTAACACCACTTCACAAAAGTTGTTTATTACACCACCATGACTTATTTTCTTCCATAAAAATTCAGCAAACAACATAAATATTCACATGGAAAAACCCTAGACTTTCAACCATTTTGCAAAATAATCCCCCCATTAGCTAGATTAAGCTACAAGGGTTCCAAAAATACAAAAATCATCAAAAATGACCATCAAAATCACTTACTTGCAAGGGAACTAAGTGGCTGAAAATTTAAGCTCTCAAAATCCCCCATGTTTGCTGCCATTTTCGGTAGAAGAAGAAGAAGAAATGAAAAAGATGACAACTTTTTCTTTATTTTATTTTATTACCAATGATGTCCACCAAATTTGACTTTTCAACTTTCTTGTCCCCTATGGCCAGTCATCACTCCCCAAATGGCCTATTTGCACTTTAAAGAACTCTAATTTTTTTTACTCTAGCTATTTAGCATATTTGGGTAGTAGAACAAAACTTTTTCCCTGTAACGCCCCCACGTCTGAGACCGTCACCGAGTCGAGTATGAGGTGTTACTAAGCTTAGTTTAACATTTTTAGAACTTTGGATTATTTGTTTCTACATTCATAGCTTTTAAGCTACTTGCGTCACAGTCACAAGAAAAATCATATCTCGAGTTAAGAAACTCGAAATCAAGATCCGTAAATTTTACCTGAATCTAGACTCATATACCTATCTACTAATGTTTTTTATAAAATTTTTGGTTGGGCCAATTAGTACAGTTTATTAGTTAAAGTTACCCCTGTTTCAGGACTTGACTGGTCTGACATCTAC
This sequence comes from Gossypium hirsutum, assembly GCF_007990345.1. Lineage (NCBI taxonomy): Eukaryota > Viridiplantae > Streptophyta > Magnoliopsida > Malvales > Malvaceae > Gossypium > Gossypium hirsutum. The sequence continues at coordinate 94,696,232 of NC_053428.1, read as the reverse complement.
TTACTACGAACCACATTTCTATCTGTACAAATTCATATGACTATGGGGTTTGTTTCTCCTAAAACTAGACTCAATAAGGATTCTGAGGATATAAAATACACCACCTAATTATATCTTTACAATTTATGGTGAATTTCTAAAGTAGGAACAGGGGATTCAGAAACTACTATGACCCTGTTTCACTAAAATTCAAATATCTTCTAACATATAATTCCTTTACCTGTTTCATTTGTTTCATGTGAAACTAGACATAATAATCTTCAATTTGATATGTAATCCATCACCAAATTAAATTTCTATGATTTTTAGTAGATTTTCAAACTCGCGTCAGTGTTGCTGCAGTATTCTGTTTATGGCAAATTTCATCCCTCTTATGAGTTTTTATGCACTAAGTATCTTAATAATTTTCCTTAACATCAAACATAATCTAAACTTACCATTTTCATAATTTATCATTATCAAATATTTTCTCAACCATTCTGTCACCATATCATAAGATCATTTACACAAATAAGTATATTGCTATACATGCCATACTTAAATTTACAAGCCATTTACCAAAAATCTTCCGGATAGTGTGACTGAGCCTTCGACCTATCCCGACTCCTGAACTGGCTTGTCCAAAACTACAATGAGTAAGAAGGAGGGAGTAAGCATAAATGCTTAGTAAGTTCATATGTAAATAATAAATAACATAACAAACAATCAAACTAATCAACATTAGCATATATCATCAACACACTTATCACATTTTTTAATCATTTTTCATCATCTTATTACCTTATCGTGGTTGTAATCAACACTCAACCCGAGGGTTAAATACATACCTGTCCAAAATATCCATTTCACATCACTTACCAATACGTCTCTTTTCATCTCGAGTATTCCTCCATTTGAGTAAAACTTTACCTGTTGAACACATCGGAATATAATTCGGATACATGGATAATTTGCATATAAGTGCCACATATTCAATCAAGAAATCATGTAACCCGCCCATAAGCGAACTCGGACTCAACTCAACGAGCTCGGGCGTTCGCATCCATAAGTGAACTCGGACTCAACTCAACGAGTTGGGATGCCTAGTTACATCTCACGAACTCGAACTCAACTCAACAAGTTCAGACATTCGCATCCATAAGTGAACTCGGACTCAACTCAACGAGTTCGGATGCTCAACCATCCTAGTGACATGTCACTTGTATCCTAATCTATTCCTAAGGTTCAAACGGGCTTTTTCCCTCGATCTCACATTTGCCGTCTTCCATGGAATATCGGAACCGATACTCGGTAGAAATTCATATTTATCAAGTAGTAAACATAATTTGCATATTACTCAACATTAACCACAAAGCATAATATTTCACGATTAAAAATCAGCATATCATATAATTAACATTAATAACTTAAAAATAACATTTATGCTACATTATTTACACATGAACTTACCTTGGTACCAAAATACAAAGATTTTGCAATTTAGTCCACAATCTTTTCTTTTCCTCGATTGAGGTCGATTCCACGTCTTTCTTGATCTAAAATAACACATTTAGCTCATTTAATACTCACATTATCAAATTAATCCTTAACTCAAATTTTGGAAAAATTACAATTTTGCCCCTAAACTTTTGCATATTTACATTTTTGCCCCTAGGCTCGGGATTAAACTTTATTCCTTATTCTTATATTTTACAACATGCTGATTACTTTTCTCTTCTATGGCAACATCAAATTCTCACTCTAACATGAACTTGTGACTATTAGGTATTTTTACAGATTAAGCCATTTTACTCGTTTTTGCTTAAAATTAAGTAGTACAAGTTGTCTAACATAATTTAAAACCCCATATTCTATCATAAAACATCAAAATACACAAATTTCACCTATGGGTATTTTTCCAAATATAAACCCTAGGTTGAATTATTGCTAACATAAGCTTAATCGAGCTACCGGGATTCCAAAAACGTAAAGAACATTAAAAACGGGGCTTGGAATCACTTACTATGGAGCTTGGAAGCTTGAAACAAACCCTAGCTATGGAGAACCCTTGAAATTTCGGCCTAATGAAGAAGATGGACAAAAATTGGCTTTTAATTTTGTTTTTAATTCATTTTAATAACTAAATGACCAAAATACCCTTACTACTAAACTTTCCAAAAATTCCTTCCATGTCCTAATTTTGTCCATGAACTTCAAATTGGTCAAATTGCTATTTAAGACCTCCTCATTAATATTCCAAAACAATTTCATACTAAAAACTTCTAGAATGCAAGTTTTGCAACTTATTCGATTTAGTCCCTACTTTCAATTTAGGCACTTTAGGCATAGAATTTCATCACGAAATTTTCACACAATCATGCAATCATATCATAATCATCAAAATAATTATAAAATAATTATTTCTATCTCGGATTTGTGGTCACGAAACCACTATTCCAATTAGGCCCTAATTCGGGATATTACATTCCCCTTATGCGATTTAGTCCTTTTCGCAATTAAGCTCACAAACGCTAAAATTAATTCACCAAAATTTTCATGCACTCATATAATCATGCTATAACAACAAAAATAATATTAAAATAATTTCTCGACCTCAGATTTGTGGTTCCAAAACCACTATTCCAATTAAGCCCAATTATGGGATGTTACAGTCATGACATATGTATCCTAGCTATTCTTAAGGTTCGTACGAGTCTTTTGGACGTCGTAACTCGATCGAATCGAACTCGTACACATAGCTTTCAAGCATGTTCACATTCGGATATCATATACATATTATCTCATTATACATTTCAGCATATATAGTTCGTATTTAATAAAATAAATAGCGTCTATTTGCTTATAACCTTACCTCGGACAACAGTAATCGGAACGGGACGACTAATCGACAACTTTGGTTTTCCCTTGATCCAAATTCGATTTCTTTGGTTCTTAATCTAAACATATTCAAATTAAACTTATTCGAACATAATTTCACTCAATTTAGTCCACAAACATATAAATGGGAAAATTACCATTTTACCCCTGACATTTCACACTTTTTACAATTTATTCCAAATTGTACAAAACACAAAACATGCAAAATTTGCACACACCATGCTTAGGCCGAATACTACCCATGTTCATACAATTCCATACATTTCATTTATTTCACATTTTAGTCCCTCAATTTATTATTTTTTTAATTTAGTCCTAATTACTCAAAATCATCAAAAATTCCATTGCAAAACATATTAATCCAAAACATATCTTTCATAATTCATCAACTAACATCACAAAATTCAATTATTCATCAATGGCATAACTCAAAATATTCATCAAAATCAGAAATTCAAGCATGGGCTTTGTACATTACACTGCAACAATCTCAAAAACGTAAAAATTATCAAAAACCAAGCTGGATAAATACCTTAATCAAGGTAAACAATGGTCGAATACCCTAAGCTTTATTTCTTTTCTTTCCTTTTCAAGTTTCGATCAAAAAAATATGAACACAATTACGTGGCTTTTAATTATGTTTTATTATAAAATATATTATTTCATAATTTACCATATTAACCTTTACAATTTAATATCATAAATTTATAATGGTTGTCCAAAACCGTAGATGCTATAATTAAATGGCCTAATTTCATTTTAAGGCCTCCATAATAAAAGACAATAACAATTCGGCACTTACACAATTATCTAGTCATTTTACATTTTACATGATTAAACCCTTTTTTTATTAAATCGGCATTCAAGTGACAAAATTAAAACACTAAAATTTCACACATATAAATTCACATATAATAAACACAGAAAATAAACTTTAAATATTTTTCTAACTTGGATTCGTGGACCTCAAACCACCGTTCCGAATAGGGTCTAAATCAGGTTGTTACAACTCTCCCCCCTTAGGGATTTTTGTCCCTAAAAATATTACCGATGAATAGGTTCGGATAACATTCTTTCATTTCATCTTCTGGCTCCCACGTTGCCTCTTCTACTCCGTGTTTATGCCATAGTACTTTCACTAATGAAATTTTCTTATTCGTAATTCTTTAACCTCACGAGCCAGAATGCGAACCGATTTTTCCTCAAATGTCATCTCAGATTTAATTCAATCTCTGATGGATTAATCACATGTGAGGGATTAGATCGATATCTACGAAGCATCAAAACATGGAATACATTATGAATCTTTTCTAACTCAGGTGGCAACAATAGTCCATAAGCAATCGGCTCGATACGCTCTATAATCTCATACGGCCCAATAAATCTCAAACTCAATTTGCCTTTATGACCGAATCTAAGCATTTTCTTCATGGTGAGACTTTCAAAAATACTTTGTCCCGGATCTGAATCTCTATATCTTTTCGTTTCAAGTCAGCATACAATTTCTGATGATCTGATGCTGTTTTCAAACTTTCGCAGATCACTTTTACTTTCTGTTTAGTCTCTCTGATCAAATCGACCCCGTGTATGGTGTTTGACATTTACGGCCGTAAAAATCCTCGTAAGGTGCCATTTTGATACTCGATTGAAAGCTATTATTGTATGGAAATTCAATCAAACGTAAGTATCGTTCCCACGTACCTTCAAACTTGAGATGCAACATCTCTGTAACACCCCGAACCCAAAACCGACACCGGAGTCGAACACGAGGTGTTAACTGACTTTAACCCCTTACAAAATTTATTTTCCAGACACTGCCCAATCTGTGTACTAGTCGTTTTAAAAATCATATCTTGAGTTTCGTAACACGAAAATCAGTTTCATAATTTTTCCCCGAAACTAGACTCATGTTCCCATCTATGTATTTTTTTCTAGAATTTTTGGTTGGGCCAATTAGTACAGTTTATTAGTCAAAGTCTCCCAAGTTGCAGGGATCGACTACACTGACCTGTGCCCATTACGACTTGGACATCTCCCTACACGGGGCTTCAATACTGATGCCGTTTGTTTCTTTGAAAACTAGACTCAGAGAGGAATCTGTACATATATGGTACGACCCCTAATTATCTCTGGTTAATTTGTAATGAATTTCCAAAGTCGGAGCAGGGAATCCAGAAACCGTTCTGGCCCTGTCCCACTATAATCTGATTATCTCATAATATACTGCCCATATGATCTTTTCGTTACTTCCTCATGAAAGCAGACTCATCGAGCTTCGATTACATAATTTATTCATCAATTAATTCCACTCCTACTATTTTTAGTGATTTTTCAATCTCATGACACTGCTGCTGCCAGCATCTGTTACGAAAGTAACTAGGTCCATCTCATGCCTACCCTTGATCCAACTCAATCGAACATTCGTGCCATTTTCGCATGGCTTAAAGTTTACATGCCAAAATTCAAACACAACGTAATAGCTTATACATGCCAAAATGTTCTTCTAAGCCAACTAAGAAGAAAGTACCAAAACTTGCTATCCGATGTGATGACTTCGACGACGGCCTGACCCCGCAATAATAGATGAGTCCAAGCAACCTATAATGGGTGACAAGGAAACACCGAGTGAGTTTATAACTCAGTAAGTCAAAAGCAATGCACTACCATCCATCAATAACATTATCACAAGAGGAAACAAAATGGAACTAGACAATTTACTCCATCCATACCGAACCATACCATAGTTCCTCCAACCTATCGATTCAATTTCATATCAATTCATGCATTCACAATCCATATACTCATCAGTAGGACATTGAAGCATTTTCATAAATCAATTTATTTTCGTTACAATCAAACGACTAAACGGCATTTCACCCATCCTACGATAAATTTTATGTACGTGACTTCAAGTATAGTTGTCACATAGGTTCAACTTACCGAGCTCAACACCAAGTATAAGCATAGCACCTATTAGCCATGTACTCAAGACACTTACCCGATCCGCTGTCCGCGATCGACTCAATAGTGTCGCACACATAGTGTCCATAATGATTCACGAATGTATATTAAGTCCGCACACTTAGTGCTATATAATCAACTCGCACACTTAGTGCTACGTAATCAAATCGCACACTTAGTGCTACATAGTCAAACTCGCACACTTAGTGCCGCATGGTCAATTCGCACACTTAGTGCATCATATTCATTTCGCACACTTAGTGCAACATAGTCAAATCGCACACTTAGTGCTGTACAATTTAATCCCGCGCACTTAGCGCCAATCTCATGGTCATAAATGGTTATCCCGCACGTTTAGTGCCAAGATCAACAACTCAGTACATCTCACCTCTTTTCTTTCATTCAACAATTTCATCATCACATACGTACATGCATATATATATGTATATTTATTCATTCCATTCAGCATCAATACATAACATTATGACCATTGAAATAATACCAACTACATGCTTAATGACTTACCTCGTGTTGGGTAAGACGGTTCCAACTCGGCTACTCGATAACCTTTTCTTTGCCTTTGCTCGATTCACCTCCTTTAGCTCCTTGAGCTAAATCAATAATTTAACTAGTTTAACCACCTTGCTAAATATTTACAATCCAATTTCACATGTATATGTATGTTAGTATATTCGGCTAATAACCTCATGCAACTACCAAAGCCGAATCAACTAAATATACTTATGAATATATCTATATCATCATCGAAATCACCTAAGCTTAGACATCAATTTTTAATCCCAAGCAAGTTGCCGAATGCAACCTTACTAAATTTTCATGGATTCAATATACCATTACCATGAAATCAACAACCAAAAATTCATAGACAATTTAGGAAAATCACATTACAAATCTCAAATTCAAACAAAGACCATGGCCGAAATGCACATATAACCACATAACAAAAATATTGAACCTTTGGTTGCCTAACTAGCTTAACATCCATCAAATTTTAAATCAAGAAACTCACCTCATCTATAATCAACCCTCAATACCCTAAAGCATCAAAAACGACATCAAAGAAATACAACCATCCATGGCCGAATGTCATCTTCTTAACTTTACAAAAAAAAACATTTGCCATGAGCTAGCTTCTATACTTGATGGCCACTCCAAATCTACAAAGATTTTCAATGATAGAGCATTAACATACCTTAATCCACTTAAAGGACCACCTTGGCCGAATCTTGCTTCCTCTTCTTCCTCTAGTTAGAACAATTGCAAAAGAAAGAAAACATGAACACTCCTTCTTCCCTCCTTATTAAGCATTCAAACTCCCTCATTTTCATGCCACAACATCAAACACTCCTCCTAGGCACAAGCAATGGCCGAATTCTTTCCAAGTTTTTTTTTTCTCCCCTTCTTTTTCTTGGTTTTTCGGCTAGGAGATGGCAAGTATGACACCCATTTTTTTTTGTTCCCTTTTCTATTATTATCCCCATCATTTGTTCACCAAAGAAAACATATTAAATTAGAATGAGTGGAGCATCATCACTCCTTGGCCGGCCACCATGAATTTTATGGGCAATTTGACATGCAAAGCCATGCTTCCTCACCCTATTATTAATTAATCCTTATAATTCATCTATCATCTTTTCTAACTTCGTCAACTAGGTCCTTTTTGAATTAATTCACAATCCTAATGCTAATATTAAGCATTTAATTTCTCATATATTCACTGTCACACAACAATTTATGCAATTAAAACACGAAAATAAATTTTTGGCTCGGTATGTGGTCTCGAAACCACATTCCGACCGGGGCCTAATTTGGGTTGTCACAACTCTCCCCCACATAAGAAATTTTCGTCCCCGAAAATCTTACCGGTAAATAAATTTGGATATCGATCCTTCATAGAGTCCTCAAGTTCCCAAGTGGCTTCTTCAATTCCGTGTTTATGCCACAGTACTTTCACTAATGAGATTTTCCTGTTTCGTAGTTCTTTTACTTCATGTGCTAAAATACGAACTGGTTCTTCTTCGTAACTTAAATTAGATTGAATCTCGATCTCCGATGGAGGAATTACGTGCGATGGATCGGACCTATATCGTCGAAGCATCGAGACATGAAAAACGTTGTGAATCTTTTCGAGCTCAGGGGGCAAAATTAATCGGTATGCAACGGGTCCAACTCGTTCGGATACTTCGTACGGACCGATGAACCTCGGACTCAATTTGCCCTTACGACCAAATCTAAGCACCTTCTTCCAGGGTGAAACTTTGAGAAATACTTTGTCTCCAACCTGATATTCAATGTCTTTTCTTTTCAAATCCGCATACGATTTCTGACGATCTGTGGCTACCTTCAGACTTTCACGGATTACCTTTACTTTCTGTTCGGCATCTTTAATCAAATCAACTCCGAAAATTTTACTTTCACCGAGCTCAGTCCAAAACAATGGTGTACGGCATTTACGACCGTACAAAGCCTCGTAAGGTGCCATCTTAATACTTGATTGGAAACTATTGTTGTAAGCGAATTCGATCAAAGGTACATACCGTTCCCATGAACCACTAAACTCAAGGATGCAGCATCTCAGCATATCCTCGAGTATCTGAGTTATCCGCTCGGATTGACCATCGGTTTGGGGATGAAAAGCGGTGCTAAAATGCAGCTTGGTACCCAAAGCTTCTTGCAATTTATTCCAAAATCGCGAGGTGAATCTCGGATCTCTATCCGACACGATAGAAATAGGTACTCCATGTAATCTCACAATCTGAGAAACATACAATTCGGCTAGTTTATCCAATGAAAAATCCGTACGCACGGGGATAAAGTGAGCCGACTTAGTCGCCTATCAACAACAACCCAAATCGCATCCTTCTTACTTGCGGACAATGGCAGTCCGGACACAAAGTCCATTGTGACTCGGTCCCATTTCCACTCGGGTATCATGATCGGCTGAAGTAACCCTGAAGGCACTTGATGTTCCGCTTTCACTTGTTGACATATTAAACATCTCGAAACAAAGTCGGAGATGTCTCGTTTCATACCATGCCACCAAAACCAACGTTTCAAGTCGTTGTACATTTTCGTGCTCCCCGGGTGAATTGACATTCGGCTACAATGGGCTTCGTTCAGAATCATCGGAATGAGTTCTGAATTCCTTGGAACACACAAACGACTTCTAAACCTCAAACAACCATCATCATCAATCTGAAACTCCGATTCCTTGTTCGGAACACACTCAGCTTGTTTTGCAACCAATTCATCATCGACTTTCTGAGCTTCACGAATTTGATGAGTCAATAATGGTTTGGCTTTTAATTCAGCTACTAACACATTGTCAGGTAGAACAGACAAGTGTACATTCATCGCTCGCAAAGCAAACAGTAATTTCCGGCTTAAGGCGTCCGCAACCACATTAGCCTTTCCCGGGTGGTAATCAATGACAAGCTCGTAATCTTTCAACAACTCAAGCCAACGTCTTTGTCGCAGATTCAAGTCTCGTTGAGTCATCAAATATTTGAGACTTTTGTGATCCGAAAACACATGGCACTTCTCACCAAACAAATAATGTCGCCATATTTTCAATGCAAACACAATGGCGGCTAGTTCGAGATCATGGGTCGGATAATTTCTCTCGTGTGGCTTCAATTGTCTTGACGCATAGGCCACAACTCGACCTTCTTGCATCAATACGCAACCCAACCCAAGTAGGGATGCGTCACTATAAATGACAAACTCTTTACCCGATTCGGGTTGCACCAAAATTGGAGCTTCAGTCAGATGAGTTTTCAGTTGATCGAAGCTTTTCTGACATTTCTCCGTCCATTCGAACTTAACATTCTTCTGAAGTAGCTTCGTCATTGGTGTGGCTATCATCGAGAAACCTTTGACAAATCGTCGGTAATAACCGGCGAGCCCTAGAAAGCTCCGGACTTCGGTAACATTTCTCGGAGGCTTCCAGTTAAGTATGGCTGAAATTTTGCTCGGGTCAACCCGAATTCCCGATGCGGATACCACATGACCCAAGAAGCTAACCTCTCTTAACCAGAACTCACACTTACTGAACTTAGCATATAACTGCTTATCCCGCAAAATTTGCAACACTAGCCTCAGATGCTCAGCATGTTCGGTCTCATCTCTTGAATAGACCAAGATGTCATCAATAAACACAACTACGAACCGATCCAAATACGGCCTGAAGATCCGATTCATCAAATCCATAAACACCGCAGGGGCATTAGTGAGCCCAAACGGCATCACTAAGAACTCGTAGTGACCGTACCTCGTTCTGAAAGCAGTTTTGGGTACGTCTGAATCTCGAATCCGCAACTGATAATAACCCGATCTCAAATCTATCTTTGAAAACACCGATGCTCCCTTTAATTGATCGAACAGATCATCAATACGCGGTAACGGATACCTATTCTTTATCGTCACTTTATTCAGTTGACGATAATCAATGCACAACCTCATGGTTCCGTCCTTCTTTTTCACGAACAATACTGGTGCACCCCAAGGTGAGAAACTCGGTCGAGCGAAACCTCTATCCGTCAATTCTTGCAACTGAGCTTTCAACTCTTTTAACTCGGTTAGTGCCATACGATACGGAGCAATCGAAATTGGCGTAGTTCCAGGTACAAGCTCAATACCAAACTCTACTTCCCGAACAGGTGGCAAACCCGGTAACTCTTCAGGAAAAACATCCGGGTATTCACAAACCACCGGCACCGATTCGGGTTTCTTTTCTAACTCCTTGTCATCAATTACATACGCGAGGTATGCTTCGCACCCTTTCCTTACATATTTCTGGGCCAACATTGCTGATATTACAGCTGGCAACCCCCTTAAGTCCGCAGACTCAACTCGGATTATTTCGTTATTTGCGCACCTCAAATCGATAGTCTTGCTTTTGCAATTCACAACCGCATCATGCGCGGTTAACCAATCCAAACCAAGAATAACATCAAACTCGTCGAACGGCAAAAGCATCAAATCGGCCGGAAAACAGGATTCTCGGATTATTAGAGGGCATCTCTTACACACTTTATCAACAAGTACGCATTGACCCAAAGGGTTTGACACTCGAATTACTAGCTCAGTAGACTCAACAGGTAGAGTCTTACTGGATGCTAAGGTTTCGCATACATATGAATGAGTAGAGCCAGGGTCAATCAATGCAATCACATTAGTATCAACGAGAGTGAAGGTACCAGTGATGACGTCGGGGGAGGATGCCTCCTCTCGTGCGCGAATGGCATATGCTCTAGCAGGAGTACAGTTCTCGGCGCGATCGGCCGTATCAGAGGCCCCCCTCTGACTACCACCCCTGCCTCCTAAAAATCTCGGTGGTCTACCTCTAGATGTCACTCCACTAGGTCTTGCACCTTGAATCTTATTCTTCTCATCCAGCTCCGTGCAATCTCTAATGAAGTGGTCCTTCGAACCGCATCCGTAACAGGCCCTGCTAGTAGACTTGCCCCAACATTCACCTAGGTGTCGTCTTCCACATTGGGGACATTCAGGTTTCTCGTGACGATTATTGCCCACACTAGCTACTGAAGTAGCTCGGGAGCCCATCGACGGTCTTGCCCTGATGGAAATTCCCGCAGTCGCCCTCGACTTATTAATGTCCTCCCTGAAATTCTTTACAGCTGAGAACGGAGCTTTACCCGTCGATCTTTTACGATAATCTCTAGCTTCAAATTCGGCCTTCCTCTTCTCCTTTCCAAGTTCTTCCGCTTTGCAGGCTCGTTCGACTAGTGTTACGAATTCTTTTATTTCCAAAATACCCATTAGTAGCTTTAAATCTTCATTCAATCCTTCCTCGAATCTTTTGCACATAGCAACCTCATCAGCTACACACTCCCGGGCATACCTACTAAGTCTTACGAATTCATGTTCGTATTCAGATACAGTCATACGGCCTTGCTTGAGTTCCAAGAACTCCTTACGCTTCTGATCAATGAACCGTTGGCTAATAAATTTCTTCCGGAATTCCGTTTGAAAGAAGTCCCAAGTTACTCGCTCGTTCGGGACTATGGAAATCAAGGTCCTCCACCAATAGTAGGCTGAGTCTCGCAACAAAGATACAGCACATTTTAGACATTCATCGGGTGTGCATGACAATTCATCGAACACCCGAATGGTGTTACCAAGCCAGAACTCGGCCCTTTCGGCATCATCAGTTACTATGGCCTTGAACTCCTCGGCCCCACGCTTCCTAATCAAGTCTACAGGTGGCTTACTCAGCCTCACAGGATCAGCGACTGATGGCATTACAGGCTCTTGGGGTGGATTATTCAAATTTGGGAATTGTTGGACAGCCGGGTTGGTTCGGGCATATTGCGCGACCCACTCATTCATCATGGTAAAGAAGGCTTGTTTAGCCCCCTCACCTTGATTATTCGCAGATGACTGAGGTTCAACAGGCGGCGTCCCTTGTGCAGGAGCAGCCGCTACGCTCTCAACGTCATCCGCTAGGGTTCTTTCTTCACCGTGATCCATTTACTAATCAAAACAAAAACATTTCAACCGTCAGAAGTCATCACCCTTTTAAACATTAACATTATGGCATGTATAGCTAGACTCATACGTGCTATGGTAGTCCTAGAACCGACTAAACCATAGCTCTGATACCAATTAAATGTAACACCCCGAACCCAAAACCGACACCGGAGTCGAACACGAGGTGTTAACTGACTTTAACCCCTTACAAAATTTATTTTCCAGACACTGCCCAATCTGTGTACTAGTCGTTTTAAAAATCATATCTTGAGTTTCGTAACTCAAAAATCAGTTTCGTAATTTTTCCCCAAAACTAGACTCATGTTCCCATCTATGAATTTTTTTCTAGAATTTTTGGTCGGGCCAATTAGTACAGTTTATTAGTCAAAGTCTCCCAAGTTGCAGGGATCGACTACACTGACCTGTGCCCATTACGACTTGGATATCTCCCTACACGGGGCTTCAATACTGATGCCGTTTGTTTCTATGAAAACTAGACTCAGAGAGGAATCTGTACATATATGGTACGACCCCTAATTATCTCTGGTTAATTTGTAATGAATTTCCAAAGTCGGAGCAGGGAATCCAGAAACCGTTCTGGCCCTGTCCCACTATAATCTGATTATCTCATAATATACTGCCCATATGATCTTTTCGTTACTTCCTCATGAAAGCAGACTCATCGAGCTTCGATTACATAATTTATTCATCAATTAATTCCACTCCTACTATTTTTAGTGATTTTTCAATCTCATGACACTGCTGCTGCCAGCATCTGTTACGAAAGTAACTAGGTCCATCTCATGCCTACCCTTGATCCAACTCAATCGAACATTCGTGCCATTTTCGCATGGCTTAAAGTTTACATGCCAAAATTCAAACACAACGTAATAGCTTATACATGCCAAAATGTTCTTCTAAGCCAACTAAGAAGAAAGTACCAAAACTTGCTATCCGATGTGATGACTTCGACGACGGCCTGACCTCGCAATAATAGATGAGTCCAAGCAACCTATAATGGGTGACAAGGAAACACCGAGTGAGTTTATAACTCAGTAAGTCAAAAGCAATGCACTACCATCCATCAATAACATTATCACAAGAGGAAACAAAATGGAACGAGACAATTTACTCCATCCATACCGAACCATACCATAGTTCCTCCAACCTATCGATTCAATTTCATATCAATTCATGCATTCACAATCCATATACTCATCAGTAGGACATTGAAGCATTTTCATAAATCAATTTATTTTCGTTACAATCAAACGACTAAACGGCCTTTCACCCATCCTACGATAAATTTTATGTATGTGACTTCAAGTATAGTTGTCACATAGGTTCAACTTACCGAGCTCAACACCAAGTATAAGCATAGCACCTATTAGCCATGTACTCAAGACACTTACCCGATCCGCTGTCCGCGATCGACTCAATAGTGTCGCACACATAGTGTCCATAATGATTCACGAATGTATATTGAGTCCGCACACTCAGTGCTATATAATCAACTCGCACACTTAGTGCTACGTAATCAAATCGCACACTTAGTGCTACATAGTCAAACTCGCACACTTAGTGCCGCATGGTCAATTCGCACACTTAGTGCATCATATTCATTTCGCACACTTAGTGCAACATAGTCAAATCGCACACTTAGTGCTGTACAATTTAATCCCGCGCACTTAGCGCCAATCTCATGGTCATAAATGGTTATCCCGCACGTTTAATGCCGAGATCAACAACTCAGTACATCTCACCTCTTTTCTTTCATTCAACAATTTCATCATCACATACGTACATGCATATATATATATGTATATTTATTCATTCCATTCAGCATCAATACATAACATTATGACCATTGAAATAATACCAACTACATGCTTAATGACTTACCTCGTGTTGGGTAAGACGGTTCCAACTCGGCTACTCGATAACCTTTTCTTTGCCTTTGCTCGATTCACCTCCTTTAGCTCCTTGAGCTAAATCAATAATTTAACTAGTTTAACCACCTTGCTAAATATTTACAATCCAATTTCACATGTATATGTATGTTAGTATATTCGGCTAATAACCTCATGCAACTACCAAAGCCGAATCAACTAAATATACTTATGAATATATCTATATCATCATCGAAATCACCTAAGCTTAGACATCAATTTTTAATCCCAAGCAAGTTGTCGAATGCAACCTTACTAAATTTTCATGGATTCAATATACCATTACCATGAAATCAACAACCAAAAATTCATAGACAATTTAGGAAAATCACATTACAAATCTCAAATTCAAACAAAGACTATGGCCGAAATGCACATATAACCACATAACAAAAATATTGAACCTTTGGTTGCCTAACTAGCTTAACATCCATCAAATTTTAAATCAAGAAACTCACCTCATCTATAATCAACCCTCAATACCCTAAAGCATCAAAAACGACATCAAAGAAATACAACCATCCATGGCCGAATGTCATCTTCTTAACTTTACAAAAAAAAACATTTGCCATGAGCTAGCTTCTATACCTGATGGCCACTCCAAATCTACAAAGATTTTCAATGATAGAGCATTAACATACCTTAATCCACTTAAAGGACCACCTTGGCCGAATCTTGCTTCCTCTTCTTCCTCTAGTTAGAACAATTGCAAAAGAAAGAAAACATGAACACTCCTTCTTCCCTCCTTATTAAGCATTCAAACTCCCTCATTTTCATGCCACAACATCAAACACTCCTCCTAGGCACAAGCAATGGCCGAATTCTTTCCAAGTTTTTTTTTTCTCCCCTTCTTTTTCTTGGTTTTTCGGCTAGGAGATGGCAAGTATGACACCCATTTTTTTTTGTTCCCTTTTCTATTATTATCCCCATCATTTGTTCACCAAAAGAAAACATATTAAATTAGAATGAGTGGAGCATCATCACTCCTTGGCCGGCCACCATGAATTTTATGGGCAATTTGACATGCAAAGCCATGCTTCCTCACCCTATTATTAATTAATCCTTATAATTCATCTATCATCTTTTCTAACTTCGTCAACTAGGTCCTTTTTGAATTAATTCACAATCCTAATGCTAATATTAAGCATTTAATTTCTCATATATTCACTGTCACACAACAATTTATGCAATTAAAACACGAAAATAAATTTTTGGCTCGGTAATGTGGTCTCGAAACCACATTCCGACCGGGGCCTAATTTGGGTTGTCACAATCTCAACATATGCTCATGTATCATTCGGACTGACCATCTGTTTGCGGATGGAAAGCAGTGCTAAAATGTAATTTCATACCTAAAGCATCTTACAATTTCTTCCAAAACCGAGATGTAAACCTCAGATCTCTATCCGAAACAATAGAAATAGGTACTCCTTGTAATCTCACAATCTGAGAAACATACAATTCAGCTAGCTTATCAAGTGTGTAATCTATGTGAACCGGACCAAAATGAGCCGATTTAGTCAATCTATCCACAATAACCCATATTGCATCTTTCTTACTCAGTGTCAACGGTAAATCGGATACAAAATCCATCATGACTCTGTCCCATTTCCACTCTGGTATCATAATCGGCTAAAGTAATCCAAAAGGTACCTGATGCTCAGCTTTTACTTGCTGACAGACTAAACATTTCAAAACAAAGTCAAAAATGTATTGTTTCATACCATGCCACCAATAAAGTTGTTTCAGATCATTATACATTTTCGTATTACCCGGGTGAACAGATAATCGACTATTATGAGCTTCATTCAAAATCATCTGAATCAACTCTGGATTTCTCGGAACACATTTTCAGTTTTTGAACCTCAGAAGCATCAATTCGAAATTTTGAATCAACATTCGGATCACATTGGCCCCGTTTTGCTAACAAATCATTATCAACTTTCTAAGCATCACAAATCTTTTGAATAAACGATGGCCTTGCTTTTAATTCAGCTATTACCAAGTCATCATCGGACATAGGCATATGCACATTCATTGCACGTAAAGCAAATAGTGAATTTTTACCTAAAGCATCAGCAACAACATTAGCCTTTCTTGGATGGTAGTCAATCACAAGGTCGTAGTCTTTTAATAGCTCTAACCATCGATGCTGTCTCAAATTCAGATCTTTCTGAGTCATCAAATATTTCAGGCTCTTATGATCAGAATAAACATGACATTTCTCACCAAACAGATAGTGGCGCCATATCTTCAATGCAAACACAAGAGCTGCCAATTTTAGATTATGAGCCGGATAGTTCTTTTTATGCGGCTTTAACTATCTCAAGGAATAAGCTAAAACTTTGCCTTCCTGCATCAAAACACAACCCAAACCATTTAAAGATGCATCACTATAGATAACAAATTTTTTACCCGATTCTGGCTGAACTAGCACTAGAGCTTCAGTTAAAAGGGCTTTCAACTGATCAAAACTTTTCTGGCACTTTTATAACCACTCGAACTTAACATCTTTCTGTAATAGCTTTGTCATCGAAGTTGCAATCATAGAGAAACCTTTCACGAATCGTCTATAGTAACCAGCAAGTCCTAGAAAACTTCGAACTTCAGAAACATTTCGCGGAGGTTTCCAATCAAGTATAGCCGAAATCTTACTCGGATTGACACAAATATCCGATGGTGATACATGTCCCAGAAAACTGACTTCACGTAACCAGAACTCACATTTGCTAAACTTTGCATACAACTGTTTATCTCGCAAAGTCTGTAACATAAATCTCAGATGTTCGGCATGCTCAGTTTCATCACGAGAATAGATCAAAATGTCATCTATGAACACAACCACAAATCGATTCAGATATTGTCTGAAGATCCGATTCATCAAGTCTATAAAAATAATAGGTGCATTAGTGAGTCCGAAAGGCATAACTAAAAATTCATAGTGTCCATACCTCATCTGGAAAGCAGTCTTTAGCACATTGGAGTCTTTAACTCGCAACTGATAGTAGCTGATCTCAAATCTATCTTTGAAAATACTGTAGCCCCTTTCAGCTGATCGAACAGGTCATCAATCCGTGGCAAAGGATATTTATTCTTTATAGTCACCTTATTGAGCTGTCTATAATCGATACCACATTCTCATAGTTCCGTCTTTCTTTTTCACAAATAAAACTAGTGCACCTTAGTGAGAGAAACTCAGTCGCGCGAAACCTCTATTTGTCAACTCATGCAACTGAGCTTTCAATTCTTTTAATTCAGTAGGTGCCCTTCTATACGGAGCTATCGATATCAAAGTTGTCCCTGGAACTAACTCAATACCAAACTTTACTTCTCGAATAGATGGCAAACCCGATAATTCTTCAGGAAACATGTTTGAATACTTACACACAATTGGTACTGATTTGATCTTTCTTTCAGTCACTTTATTATCAAGCACATACGTAAAGTAAGCTTCACAACCTTTTCTCACATACATCTGAGCTAACATTGAAGATATCACTGCTAGAAAACCATTCGAATCATTAGATTCAATCCAAATAATCTCATCATTTTGACACCGTAAATCAATAGTCATTCTTTTGTAATTTACGACAACATCATGCAAAGTCAACTAGTCCATATCTAGAATTATATCGAACTCGTCAAATGGAAACAACATCAAATCAGCCAGAAAACACGAATCTCGAATCATCAAGGGACAATTCTTACACACTTTGTCAACCATAACACACCGGCCCAAAGGGTTCGATACTCTAATCACAAACTCAGTAGACTCAACAAGCAAAGTCTTACTGAATACTAAAGTCTCACACACATATGAATGAGTCAAACCAGGATCAATCAATGCAATTACACTAGTATCATAGAGAGTGAATGTACCAGTATTAACATCTGAGAATGAAGCCTCTTCACGAACGTGTATGGCATAAGCTCTGGCAGGTGCGCGAGCCTCAGATCCAACTACTGTGTCTTTAGTTCCTCTCTGATTGCTACTCACATTACCCATATTTTTGGGTGGTCTACCTCGAGCTGACATGTTACTCGATCTCGCATTATGTAATGTGTTTTGTTTAGCTAACTCAGGGCATTCACGAATGAAATGATCCATCGATCCACATTTAAAACAGGCTTGATCATGCAATCTACATCTTCTGAGATGTCGTTTACCATAATGTTTACACTCGAGTTGATTCGGTCTAACATTACCAACACTAATTACTGAGGTAGCTCTAGAGCTCACAAGTGGTCTATCTCGATCCCATCTAGAATAACCTGCAGTAGCCTTTGAACGGATAAAATCATCCCAAAATTTCTTTGATGCCAACTGAAATGTTTTACTCGACGATCTTTTACGTGAATCTCTAGTTTCAAAGTCAGCTTTTCTTTTCTCTTTCCCGAGCTCTTCGACTTTGCATGCTCGCTCAACCACTACTACGAACTCTTTTATTTCAAGTATGCCAACTAACAGTTTAATGTCTTCATTCAACCCATCTTCGAATCTTTTACACATTATAGCCTCAGTCGAAACATATTCTCGGGCATATCGACTGAGTCTTACAAATCTCCGCTCATACTTTGTCACAGTCATGCGACCTTGTTTTAACTTCATAAATTCCTTGCACTTCTGGTCGATAAATCCCTAGCTGATGTATTTCTTACGGAACTCAGTCTGAAAGAACTCCCATGTCACCCGTTCTTTCGGAACCACCGATACTAGTGTATTCTACCAGTGTTATGCGGTGTCTAGTAGCAATGATATGGCATATTTTAGACACTTATCAGGGGTACAAGATAGCTCATCAAACACGCGGATAGTATTATCAAGCTAAAATTTAGCTCGCTTAGCATCATCATCATCAGTGGCTCTAAATTCTTCAACCCCGTGTTTTTTTATTTTATCAACAGGGGGCTTATGTAATCTCAACGAATCAATCACTTAGGCATAGCAAGTATCGGAGAAGGATTAGTCGGGGTAGAGGTTGTTGTGCAACCGGATTCATCTGGATATACTGAGTAAACCAATCATTCATCATCTGGTAAAAGGCTTGTTTAGCCTCTCCCTCTTGGTTACTTGAAGTCAATCAAGAATCAACCGGCATTGTCCCTTGCACGGGAGCAAGTACTATACTCTCGACATCATCAGCTACGGCTCTATCGGGATCCATTTACTATACGAAAACACATTTTCAAATGTCAGGAGTTATCACACTATCACAATATAGAATATGGCAAGTATAGCTAGACTCACAAGTTCTACGTTAGTCCTAGAATCGACTAAACCATAGCTCTGATACCAATAAAATGTAACACCCCTAACCCATATCCGTCGCCAAATTAGGGTTATGAGGCATTACCGTACAAAACACAATTCAGCACTGTTATTTAACGCTTTTCATTCACTATAGAATAATAATACATGTATAACATTATTAAACTTTTATACATCAAAGTTGTGACAGGCCTAATGTGACCCTAGTCGGAATGTGGTTTCGGGACCACAAAACCGAGTCATAAAAATAATTAACCGTCATATTTGATGCTTATTATATGTATATATGCATGTGTGAAAATTTCATGTTTGAATTTTGTTAATTGTAAGTGAATTTTATTAAATAGGACTTGTGTGAGAAAATTTAGAAATGTGCTAGGCAAAAGTTAAAGTGGCCTATTGATGCATGTTAGAAAATGCTTATCCTTGCATGTCAAATTACCCAAAACTTTAGGTAGTGGCCGGCCATGCAATGGGTTAAACATATTATAAACATTTTGTGTTAATGTGTTATATTAAAAATAATAAAATAAAAGGTTGGTAATAAAGTAATGAAAAGGGAGGGGTGATGAAAACAAAGTTGTTTCATCCATGCTTCCCCATTGCCGTGAATTGAAGGAAGAAAGAAGAGGAGGTTCGGTCACTTGGAGCTTAAGGGAGGTTAGTCATTTGTGTTAGATTTTCTTTAAACTTTAAGCTTGTTTCTAGTTAATTAGCTAGTTTCTTACATAACCCATGTCAAAATTATGAAAATCTTGGTGATGGTTTGAGCATTCGGTTTTAGTTATTAAAGGATGAGATTGGGTTATGGTTTTTATGTTTTATGAAGAATTGTTGAAGAGAAGGGTTTTAGTTAGTCAAATGATAAATTCTAATGTTCATGAGTACAATGGCCAAACATAGATTTGTCTAATGAATTGAACAAATGCCGTGTGAGTGATTGAAATGAATGAGTTGGAGGTTGGATCATATTAAGATTCGGCTTTGCACATAAATATTAAGAGTTTGATATTTTTATGATTTTTGGAAGGTAAATAAGGTTATGCTCAAGTTAGATACAAGATTATGGCTGATTTGTGTTTAGTGAGTTTCGGCCAAGGACTTTATGTGCATTCGGTTCAAGTAGAGTAAACGTGACGGGTAGAAAATGGTTGTTAATTGAGATAGTTTAAGGTATTTGTAAGTAGTTTGAATAAATGAACAACAATAATAATAAATCATCTAGTGAATTGGTGTAATTGCCGAATTTGAACTAGAAAGTTATTGAGTAATGTTTGTATGTTAAGTGATAGAATAGAGCGAATGCTTGGAATGTGATATGTATGAATTATAAGTTGGATTAAAGGCTGTTATATTGCCTTATCATTTTCGGGAATGTGCTATGTCAAAGAAATTGAGGGTTGATGTTTAAGTAAGGTAAGTATAGGTATATTCGGCTTGTAGTTTTATAAATGTGATATGAGTATTTTGTGTTGTAAATGAGTAGTAAGTATGTTAAGAATGGTTTTAAAATGTATATGGATGCCGTATGATTGTGTTTGATTGAGAAGTAAATTGTTTGATTTAGCTCAAGAGCTTAGACGATCAAAGTTGGATAAGGGAAAGGAAAAAGTGGTCGAATAGCCGTTGAAATCGTTCGACAACATCCGAGGTAAGTTTTCGAGTAATGAAACTTAGTTTATGATTTGATTAAGTCATGACATATAAGCATAACAAATAAACGGTGATATAATGATTCTACTTGAATTGTATATTGAGGTGATTAGTTTATACCTATGACGGGTAGCTGAATGTGTATAGAGATTATGTTATAAAGCAAATCAAATCATGCTCTTTCTATGTGGCTATTGAGCCGAAAATGGTAATGGTTGATAAGTGTCTTGTGTTTGAATTCTAGTTATGAAAATGAAATATGGATGTGTCATGATTTATTGGTATATGTGCTTGATTATTCGGATGATATCCGGGCTAAGTCCCGAAGGTATTGGTGCAAGTTACTATATCCGGGCTAAGTCTCGAAGGCATTTGTGCGAGTAGTTGCTATACCCGGGCTAAGTCCCGAAGGCATTTGTGCGAGTTGCTATATCCGGCTAAATCCTAAAGATACTTGGGTTTGGAAGCAAGCGATCTTGCTGTAATAATTTCAATTAATACGCTCATAAAATACAAACGATAAGGTATATTTCGTATATGCTTCGGAAAGGTTGATTCCTTTCAAATAGTATTCGCTCAATTGATTAACGAGCTTCCGGCCTCTAGTTAGGTTTGATACCCTGTGTATGAATATATTGGTTGAAGCGTGAGGAAATTATGATTTTGAGAATGTGCATATATGAAATTATTCATTTAGTCATATGAACGCTATACTTTAGTCGTAAATAATTTCGTTACTCAAAACTTACTAAGCATTAAATGCTTATTCCGTTTCTTTAATTCTCTGTTTTATAGATTTTTGTTCGTCAGCTATCGGACTCAGGATTGTCGAAGTCAAAGTCGTCCACACTATCTAAGCCCTTTTGGTACTCTTTTAGTTAAACGTTGATAATGGCATGTATAGGACTAACCTTTGTTGTTAATCAAGTACCTTTGGTAATGTGTATATATTCGGATAGCCATGCGAAAATGGCTTAAATATTTTGAGCATAGTATTAAAATCATTTTGTATAAATATATGGTTATTGAGAGGTGTGGAAATGCTTGGCAATGATTAGCCATTGGAATGGTTAATCACGATCATATTTGGTGCTATGTATGTCAAATGGCTAGTTGAATCATGGAAACTATGAAATAGGTGAAATTTACCTTAAAATAGATGCTGACAGCAGCAGTGATGTGAGTTTGAAAATTCACTAAAAATAGTAGGAATGTAATTAAATAATGAATAAATTATGTAATTGAACCTTGATGAGTCTATTTTCATATGGAATAAGCGAAACGACCATATGAGCCGTATTTTATGAGATGTTTAAGTTTTTGTGAAACAGGGCCAGAACGGTTACTGGATCCCCTGTTCTGACTTTGGAAATTTACCATAAATTAACCAGAAATAATTAGAAGTCATGCTTTATATTTACAGATTCCTTTTTGAGTCTAGTTTCATTAGAAACAAACGGCATATGTATTGAAGCCCTGTACAGGGAGATATCTAAGTCGTAATGCATGAAGGTCAGAGTAGTCGAACCCTGAAATAGGGGAGAATTTAACTAATAAACTGTACTAATTGGCTCAACCAAAAATTCTATAAAAAAATATGTAGATGTATATATGAGTCTAGTTTCAGGGAAAATTTACGGAATCAGTTTTTGAGTTCTGGAACTCGAGATATGATTTTTAAGGTGACAGTGACGCAGTTAGCCAGCTTGTCTGGAAATTTTAAAATGAACTGTGTAAATAAATGAATTAAGTTCGTTAACACCTCGTGTTCGAATCCGGCAACGGTCTCGGGTGCGGGGCATTACAAAAGTCATGTTTACATATATAACACTTTTATTTTTCGATTCCCTATATGCATTACATTAATGACATTTTTATAATTAAACCATAATCAAGCATATAATCTCGCTTTTCATATATAGAAAATATATAAATACAGTATCTCATTAACTTAGTATCAAACATTTCATTTTACTAATTTCTATATATGTATAAGATGAAACCAATCAAACTAATATGCATACAACTTAAAGTCCAATCATTTATATATAACATTAGCAATATTACTATATGACCATACATACCTTTGATGTTATTAGTATACGCATTTTAACCTATTCCATAAATAAAGTCATGACTATACCAATTCATATATTATGCATGTTTGTCTAGATTTTGAACATTCACATGGCATAATAGGCATGTGTATATAATACGCATAAACAAGCATATTCATTTAACTGCAAACAATTATGATTATAATCAATTTTAATCACTAGTACCAAAGCAAATCATACCAAAGTACCTATCTAGTATATACCAAATTATTTAACCACAAATATGGTACATTTTCAACTCAATATTAAAACTAACATTTTGATCTTTCATTATCGTACCTCAAGCAAAGCACATTAACCAAAACAATCATTTAACATACTCATTATTTGTCTTCATCAACCGTTCTTAATTAGCCAACCATTCAATCATAATATATGCACATACAATGCCATTACTACCCGAATCCAAATAACTAATACACATTCGAATATATATATCATTATCATTTTACTCCATTACTAAGCCAAATAAATTGTAACACCCAACCCGTAACAGTCGCCAGAATAGGTTAAGAGGCATTACTCGACTTATAATAACATTCAGAACAATCATTATCAAATAATCATATCATTATAGTATATGTTATTCATTCACATTCAATAAGAACTTAAATCGAGCATACAAAGCCTAACTCATGCATTTGTTATTCATTCACATTCAATAAGAACTTAAATCAAGCATACAAAGCCTAACTCATGCATTCGAGACCAATTTGATAACATATAAAAGTTTCAAAAACTTAGAAAATTTTCAACTTTTAAAAGGTCACACGCCTGTGTGAACAGGCCGTGACGGCCTTAGACATGCCCGTGTGTCTAAGCTGTGGCAAAACAGGGCATATGTACTAACTTATCCACACGGCCACAAGACACGCCTATGTTCCAGGCCATGTGAAAAATAAGGAGGCTACTGACTTGGCCACACGCCCGTGTGCCAGCCTGTGTGTCATACATAACTAGTAGACACGCCCATGTGTCTAGGTGTGTCAAAACTGGAGGGTATACTGACTTTAATTCATAAGGTACCCTAGAGGACACACGGTCGTGTAACATGACTATGTGTCACACATGACGGTGACACACGCCCGTGTCCCTACCCAAGTGGACAAAAAATAGGCCATTTGAATATCCAATTTGCCACCCCAATTGGGTCAAAATTACAAGCAATAAAACCAGCATATTTGCACACCAATTTCAGCCAATCTTAATACCAAAACATACATTATTCATGACTTATCATTACCAACCAATCATTTCGTTCGTATTTTATAACACATACTATGTCCTTCTCTTCACCCCCTATTAAGTAAACCACCCTCCTAAATGGTTTTGTGATGTCTATCTTTATTTTTAACCTAATAAATTTCATCCAGCACCCCTCCCTATCTCGCCAATCGATTGCCATAACTTCTCCAATCACCCCTCCCACCTCTATAGTTGCTTGCCTATCCATCATCTCGATGGGTATGTTGTAGATTCTCAATCAAAAAGGTGTTACGTTAAATTCATAATCCTTTAGATCTTTTCCTTTGACAAATGGTAATTTTTATCAAACAACCATGGTACCATGTTAAGAATTCTTGATCTATCCTCCACCAATCCAAATTTCACCAAGATAATACCCTTATTGAGAGCCACAAAACTAACCATTTCCTTTGTGAACTAGAGAGGCTTCAGAACCCTATACATGGCCTCTCTATTTATCTTTTCATCCAATATAATTATCCCTACCGCCCATGCTTCATATCCCTTAGGGTTTAAGGAACTTCAATTTTAGCGTATCACCTTTTTTTTCTTCTTCAGAGAATGTCAATCTAGCAAGCATTTCATTAATATCTTCCGCCATATTCAACAGAGGAACAGTTAAAATAGAGAAGGCTGATTTCAACTATTTAGAGCTTCCAATAGCAAAACTCTCAGGGATCTGGATACCTGCCCTACACAATTGAAACAGCAAAAAGAAAAACCAGGGAAAACCACGATCTTTCCACTATAAACAACCCATAGGCTTTAAATCAAATCCACCACAAGAAATAAGCTGAAGAAATGTCAAAATCCACAGCAATCCCCATACAAAAATCTCGAAACAAGTAAAATCGATAGGACACAAACAAAAAATAGAACCCCTCCCTACCCAATTATCCCTAGACAGATAAGAGCAGACTCTATCTTCCAAATGGTGATACTGAAAAGTGGGACTAATTTGCAAAACTGTTAAAAGTCTAGGGTTTTACCATGAATGTATGTTAGTTGTTTTTATTGTTTGATGGATGAAAATGAATGTTTGATACTAGTTGAACAACTTTTGTAAAGGAAATTTTAAAGAATTTTTCAATTTGGGATTAAATTGAAAAATAGAAAATTATTCATGGTAAAATTGTGAAATCAATGAAATGTAGGGCTTGCTAGTGGCCTAAGTAATATTTGGCTATAGTGGGTTGGTATCAAATTGCATGAATTTCATTTTAAAAGCTTAAGGACTAAATTGTGATGAATTCAAAATTATAAGGGTAAAAGTGTAATTTTTCCAAAACATATTTTTTGGATTAAATTGAATGTAATGAAGTTTGAATGAGTTAAATTTGATTATATAGGTCAAGAAAAACAACGTATGGATTTAAATTGGGGAAAAGAAAAAGTGTTGGATGAACTGATCGTATTTCTTCATTCGTGTTCGAGGAAAGTTCATACATTTGAGTAGCATTGAATTATGTTTGATTTAAATGCTTTTATGTTATATTATGGTATTATGGCTCTACAGAAATATCCAACGAAGTTTTTTGCAATTTTTGGATCCCGTGTTTACCTTAGGAATATATAGGATACAAATGACATGTCATTAGGGCTTACGGTGTTTTAGGTGTTGGTCCTATACGTCCTACCGGTGGCTGAGTTTCCAGCATGTGTTGCGATTACTTGACAGCTTGTGTGAGCAGCACCGTGCAGCTATGTCTTGACTGAAAACTAGTGTGAGCAGACCCATTTAAGGCTCGAAAGAGAGCATTTATATGAGATATGAGATAGTAGTGGTTTTGACTGAACTCCATTGTATTGGACCGAGCTTAGTGAGAAAAAGATTCATGGGGTTGATTTGATCAGAGAGATTGAAGAGAAAGTGAAAGTAGTTTACGACAGTTTGAGAGTAGCTTCAGATCAACAGAAATCGTATGCGGATTTGAAACGTAAAGATATTGAATTTCAAACTAGTGACAGAGTGTTTTTGAAATTATCGTCATGGAAAAAGATACTTTGATTTGGTCGCAAAGGAAAATTGTGTTCGCGATTTACGAGATTATCGAAGGAATAAGGCCAGTAGCTTATCGACTAGCTTTACCGTCAGAATTAGAAAAGATTCATAATGTATTTCATGTATCAATGTTACGATGATATCGATCAGATCCATCGCATGTAATTTCTCCAGCAGAGATTGAAATTCAGCCTGATATGTAACAGATCAATTTAAGGCCTAGTCAAAACGGGACGTCAAATCCAAAATTGGGTAAATAATAATTATTATTATTATGAGGTTATAGTATAATTACATTAGAGCATGAAAAATTTGATGAGTAGATTTTAATGTTGTGGGCCCAATTGCGAAAAAAGACTAAATCGTAAAAAAGGCAAAAGTTGCATTTTAGTACCCAAATGTGTCAAATAGCTAGAGGATTAAAAATTGGGGGTTTTAAAATGGAAATTAGACCCTATTATGATAGCTTGGCCGGCCATGGTAGAGAGAAATGTTGAAAAGTCAACATTAGGTATGTTGATGACATAAGGTGTACTAAAATAATGCCTAAGCCTAGCTATCATCTTTTTCTTTCATTTTCTTCTCACTCCCACCGATTTTTCTAGCCATTGTAAGGGTTTTGAGCTTCAAAAAATTTCAAGAACTCTAAGTCCTCACAAGTAAGTGATTTTCTCATCCTTTGTTAATGATTTTTTCATTTTTAGAACCTTTGAAACATGAGCTTTCAAAATGAGGGGACTATATTGCAAAATGGTGGAAAGTTTAGGGTTTTACCATGAGAGCATTTAGGGTGTTTTCTAAAATTTTATGGAAGAATATGAGTCCTAGTTATGTTATAAACAACTTTTGTGAAGGAGTTTTCGTGGAAAACACCTAAAGGGGCTTTTATTTATAAGTTGTAAAATAATTGATAAATATGTGGAATTATGAGAATTTAAAGTTGCTATAAGAGTAAAAAGGGTTCGTCTAGGCTTGAGATACAAAGAAATTCGATAAAAATTGATTTCGAGCATAGGGGCAAAATGGTCATTTTGCCAAGGTCTAGGGATAAAATGGTCATTTTACCTAAGATGTGAATTTATGACTGCCTAAATGTAATTAATGACTAAATGATTGCCTAAATGTAATTATTTATATACAACTTACTAAGCTTTTACACTTACCCTCTCTTTCTTTTCATATTCTTACAGTGCCGCCTAAATAGCTTAAGGATCACCGAAAGTCAAAGATATCAATCACACTATCAACCGTAAAACTCGATATAGTTGGATTTATATTTTAGATTATGGCATGTATAGGACTAGACCTTATTATTTTGTGTCTTGAGAATTGGCCAAATATGTTGGTCTAGAATAGATTTCACTCTTTACATTAAGCCTTGGATGAGGGCTTTCATTTTGAGTCTATAAAATATGCATCTTCATAGTTGAATGAATGTCTATTATACTTGTTTTGGTATTGGTTGGTGTTGACAAGAAAATAGGTACACTAGGGTGGCAATGAGGCTTGGTAGATAGCCTCATACTACCCACACGGGTAGACACATGGGCGTGTGTCTTGGTCGTGTGTAACACACGGTCAGCCCCATGGGCGTGTGAGGAGGTCGTGTGTCCCCTGCACCTAGAAGTCTCAAGTCAGAATGCATGGTAATTACCACACGGGTTGAGACACGACCGTGTGTCTCAGCCGTGTAGAGGGCATGGCCTAGTATATGGGCATGTGCTGTGGTCGTGTGATGCTGACGTTAGAAACAAAATGCCCAGGTTTTTGCACACTGGCTACGCCACGGGCGTGTCGTGGCCGAGTGAAAGGACACGGGAAAAGGACACGAGCGTGTGTCCAGGCCGCGTGAAGTCTGCACTTATTTATGAAAAATTATGGAAATTAAATTGGCCACACGGGTGCAGGACATGGGTGTGTCCCTAGCATATGGGCGTGTGCCCTACACCCACACAGGCGTGTAGAGCCTTGAAGCATGAAATTTTCTAAGTTTTTCTTGAGCCCTCGGTTTGGTCCTGAACCACCTCAATTGTATGTTTTGGGCCTCGTAAGCCCAAATAAGGGACAAATTGCATATGAAATGAAAAGTTTTAAATTGATCAAATTTTATGGCCCGATTTTCGAAAATTGGTTGAGTTTGAGTCTGGTAGCACCTCAAACCTTGTCCTGACGTTAGATATAGACGAGGGGTGTTACATTTAGTGGTATTAAAGCTATTATTTAGTCAGTTCTATGACTAACCTAGCTAGAGCACGAGTCTAGCTATACATGCCATAAAAATATATTGATAGTGTGAAGATTCCTGACGATTATAAATTATGTTTTTTTCTTATATAGTAAATAGATCCTGATAGCCACGATGGATGACGTGGAAAGTAATGCGCCGACTCCTGCCTAGTGGACCGCGCCAGTAGAGAGCGAGCTCGTGAGTATGCGGAGGGGCTAGAGAAACCTACCTCTGAATGATGGATGCTTGGTATTCTGAGTTTGTTCGTGTGAACCCGAACATTCCACCTCCCCCACCTCTTCTGATTCCTCAGTATGCCTCGGTAGCTCCGCAAAGTGAGGAAATGTTTAGAAGAGAGAAGCCTCCGGTAGATAAGATCCGAAAATAAGGGGCCAATGAATTCCGGGCTGACTTAGATGATGACCCGGAGAAGGCAGAGTTTTGGCTAGAAAATACCATAAGTGTGCAATGTCACTCCTACAGGATTCGGCCTATCAGTGGTGGAACACTCTCGTGTCTGTGGTATCAAGAGAAAGAGTAACTTGGTAATTTTTCCAAGAAGAATTCAGAAAGAAGTACATTAGCCAGAGGTTCATGGACCAGAAAAGGAAGGAATTTTTTGAGTTGAAAAAGGGTAATAAGACTGTGACAGAGTATGAGCATGAGTTTGTGAAACTCAGCAAGTATGCGCGGGAATGCGTATCCACTAAAGCTATCATGTGTAAGAGGTTCGAAGATATCCTCAATGATGATATCTGAGTGTTTTTGGGCATCTTAGAAATAGGAGAATTTGTGGTACTCATCGAGAAAGCTTGCAAGGCAGAGGAGCTAGTAAAAGAGATGAGGAAAGCGGCCATTGAGTTGTGACATTTGAAGAAAAGACAGATGGGGAAAGCACATCAGTCCTCATCTAAGAGATCAAAAGAATTTACTACCTGATCGAATGTTTCGGTGGGGTATTCAAGAAGAAAGAAGAATCAATAGAATATGGCATCTAAAGCCCAAGCTACTTCGGTCGCTAGTGTTGGTAGTGCTCGGCCAAATCGACAGGAGTGTCCGCAATGTGGGAGACGTCACTTAGGTGAATGTCGAGTAAACGAGAGGGAATGTTTCAAGTGTGGGTCACTTGACCACTTTATTCATGATTGTCCTGAGATGGATGCGAGAAAAAGAAAACAAGATATGAAAGCAAGTAGTGCTCCCTTGAGGAGTAGGCCACAAAAGAACCCCGAGAGTGGGACTTGAAGTGGAGACGCACCAAGAGATACCACGGTGAGGTCTGAAGGCAGAGCGCCAGCGATGACCTATGCTATACATGCTCGGAAAGAGGCAGAGTCTCCCGACATGATCACAGGTACCTTTTCTATCTATGATATAACTGTTGTTGCTTTAATTGACCCGAGATCTACCCACTCTTACATTTGTATGGAGTTAATACCTCGTATGAATATGTTATTAGAGTCCACCAAGTTTGAAATAAAATGTCCAACCCATTAGGCAAGCATGTGTTAGTGGACAAAATATGTAGAAATTGTCCTTTGATGATTAGAGGCCATTGTTTTCTGGCCAACTTGATGTTGTTGCCATTTAATGAATTCAATGTAATTCTTAGGATGGATTGGCTGACCTCCCATGGTGTTGTAGTAGATTGTGGAAGAAAAGTAATTCAGTTAAGATGTGAAAATGAGGTTGTTTTTCGAGTTGGACCAGATGAGTCAGAAAACTTGCCTATGGTAATATCGTCATTGACTGCTGAGAAATATTTGAAAAAGAAGTATGAGGATTATTTAGCTTTTGTGCTGAGTACTCAAGAGTCAGAGTTAAGGATTGAATCAGTGCCGGTAGTTTACAAGTTCACGGATGTGTTTCCAGAGGAATTACCTGGATCACCTCTAGTAAGAGAGGTCGAGTTTGAAATTGAATTGATTCCTGGTACAACTCTTGTCTCAATCAATCCGTATAGGATGGCTCCCACAGAGTTGAAAGAGCTGAAAGCACAGTTGCAAGATCTGATAGAAAAGGGCTTTGCAAGACCGAGTTATTCTCCATGGGGTATTCCAGTACTCTTTATGAAGAAGAAAGATGGGTCGATGATATTATGCATCGACTATAGGCAACTCAACAAAGTAACAGTGAAGAACAAATACCCTTTACCAAGGATCGATGATTTGTTTGATCAGTTGAAGGGAGCTACCGTGTTTTCTAAGATTGATCTGAGGTCTGGTTATTATCAGTTAAGGGTTAAAGAGCGAGATGTGTCGAAGACTGCATTTCGGACAAGATATGGGCATTATGAGTTTCTTGTCATGCCATTTGGTTTGACCAATACCCTGGCGGTATTTATGGATTTGATGAACCACATATTCAGACTGTATCTGGATAAGTTTGTTGTCGTCTTTATCAATGACATAATGATCTATTCGCGTGATGAGAGAGAGCACGCAGAGCATCTGAGGGCTGTGTTGCAAACCTTGAGAGACAAACGATTATACGCCAAGTTCTTTTGCTTAAAGAGGTCAGGTTTCTAAGGCATATTGTGTTGAGTGACGGAATCTGAGTTGATCCAAATAAGATCTCTGCTATTTGGAATGGAAACTGCCGAGGAATGTAATAGAGATTTGAAGCTTTTTGGGTTTAGTCGGATACTACAGATGATTTGTAAATGGATTTTCTATGATAGCTACCCCGATGACTAGGCTGCTGCAAAAAGACATCAAGTTTGAATGGACAGAAAAGTGTCAGCAAAGTTTTGAGAGATTAAAGGCTTTGTCAATGGAAGCCCCAGTGTTAGTACAACCAAAGTCGGGCAAAGAGTTTGTGATTTATAGCAACACCTTCTTAAATGGTTTGGGGTGTGTGCTCATGCAAGAAGGTAAGGTTATAGCCTATGCCTTGAAACAGTTAAAACCACACGAGGGAAATTATCCAACCCATGATTTGGAGCTAGCAGTTGTAGTGTTCGCGCTGAATATTTGGAGACACCATTTGTATGGAGAGAAATGTCAGGTATTCACCGACCATAAGAGCTTAAAGTACTTAATGACCCAAAAGGAGTTGAATTTGAGGCAACGCCGATGGTTAGAGCTGTTAAAGGATTATGAATTGATTATCAACTACCATCCCAGAAAGACGAATGTGGTCGCCAACACCTTGAGAAGGAATTCATTGTTTGCCTTGAAAGCCTTGAGCACTCAGTTGACAGTATCTAACGATGGTTCGATCATACCAGAGTTGAGAGCCAAACCGGTTTTTCTTCAAGAAATCTGAGAATCTCAGAAAGGTGATTAGAAATTTCAAGCTAAGAAAATTCAGTGTAAGTCAGACATTGAATCAGATTTTTGCATCAGTACTGATGGATGTTTAATGTTCAGAGACAGAGTTTGTGTACCCAAGGACAATGAACTTATTCAGAAGATTCTGAGTGAGGCACATGGTGGTTGTTTATCCGTTCACCCAGGTAGTGTGAAAATGTACAACGACCTTAAGAAAATGTATTGGTGGTCGGGTATGAAAAGAGACATTTCAGAGTTTGTTTCCAAGTGCTTAGTGTGTCAGCAACTAAAGGTTGAACATCAAGTACCTTCGGGTTTGCTTCAGTCTATTATGGTCCCCAAGTGGAAATGGGATCGTATCACTGTGGACTTCGTGACCAGTTTGCCTGTAACCCCGAAAAAGAAAGATACAATATGGGTTGTTGTCGATAGACTAACTAAGTCGGCACATTTTGTACCAGTGTGTACTGACTACTCCCTTGAGAAATTAGACGACTTATATATTTTCGAGATTGTGAGGCTTCATGGAGTTCCATTCTCAATTGTGTCAGATAGAAATCCGAGGTTTACCTCAAAGTTTTGGAAAAAGTTACAAGAGGCTTTGGGAACGAAGTTGAGTTTCAACACGGCATTTCATCAGCAAACTAATGGACAGTTGGAAAGAGTGATACAGATCTTAAAGGATATGTTGAGATGTTGTGTTCTCAAATTTCAAGGAAGTTTGGAAAAATACTTGCCATTGGTCAAATTCGCCTACAACAATAGCTATCAGTCGAGTCTAAAAATGGCGCCTTGTGAGGCCTTGTACGAGCGAAAATGTCAGACACCCTTATACTGGACTGAGTTGAGAGAGAATTAGATTCACGGGGTCGATTTGGTCAAAGAGGCTGAGGAGAAAGTTATAGTGATTCGTGACTTCCTGAAAGCCACCTCGAATAGACAAAAATACTACGCAGATTTTAGACGAAAAGAAATTAAATTTGAAGTCGGTGATAAAGTATTTTTGAAAGTTTCTCCGTGGAGGAAAGTCCTCAGGTTTGGAAAAAGGGGCAAGTTGAGTCCCCGTTTTATAAGACCTTATTAGGTTATCGAGAGAGTAGGACTTGTTGCCTACCGTTTGGATTTGCCGCCAGAGTTAGAAAAGATTCACGATGTGTTTCATGTTTCCATGTTATGCCGGTACAGGTCAGACCCTTCACATGTAATTGCGCCAATTGAAGTTGAGATTCTTCCAAATATGACTTATGGTGAGGAGTCGATCACAGTTTTGGCTTGAGAGGTCAAACAGTTGAGATATAAGAATATACCACTTGTAAAGGTTTTGCGATATAAACATAGGGTCGAGGAAGCCACATGAGAAGCCGAGGAGTCTTTGAGAGAGCAAAACCCTAATTTATTCACCGGTAAAATTTTCGAGGACGCCCTAAGAGGGAGAAATGTAACAGCCCAATTTAGGGCCTAGTCAGAACAATGGTCTCAGGACCACAAATCTGAAATTGGGTAAATAATTATTATTATTATTATTATGAGGTTATAGTATAATTACATCAGCGCAAGAAAATTTTGATGAGTAGATTTTAATGTTGTGGGCCCGATTGTGAAAAAGGATTAAATCGCAAAAAAGGAAAAAGTTGCATTTTAGTACCAAAATCTGTCAAATAGCTACAGAATTAAAAATTGGGGGTCTTAAAATGGAAATTAGACCTTATTATGATAGCTTGGCCGGCCATGGTAGAGAGAAATGTTGAAAAGTCAACATTAGGTATGTTGATGACATAAGGTGTACTAAAATAATGCCTAAGCCTAGCTATCATCTTTTTCTTTCATTTTCTCTTCACTCCCACTAATTTTTCCAGCCATTGTAAGGGTTTTGAGCTTCAAAAAAATTTCAGCAACTCTTAGTCCTCACAAGTAAGTGATTTTCTCATCCTTTGTTAGTGATTTTTGCATTTGTAGAACCCTTGAAACAATATCTTTCAAATTAGGGGACTCTATTGCAAAATGGTGGAAAGTTTAAGGTTTTACCATGAGAGCATTTAGGGTGTTTTCTAAAATTTTGTGAAAGAATATGAGTCCTAGTTATGTTATAAACAACTTTTGTGAAAGAGTTTTCATGGAAAACACCTAAAGGGACTTTTATGCATTTGTAAAATAGTTGATAAATATGTGGAATTGTGAGAATTTGAAGTTGTTATAAGAGTAAAAATGGCTCTGCTAGGCTTGAGATACGAAGAAATTCGATCAAAATTAATTTTTGAGCATAGGGGAAAAATGGTCATTTTTCCAAGGTCTAGGGGCAAAATGGTCATTTTTCCCAAGATGTGAATTTTTGATTGCCTAAAAGTAATTAGTGACTAAATAAGTGAATTTTTTCTATTATAGATCAAGATTTACCGAATCTGAACCTAGACCGGCGAAAAGCCAAGCAAATCGACTAAACCGACTAGCCGAGTACATTTTGCAAACTGAGGTAAGTTGTATATAAATAATACAACTACATTGTTAATGCATGTATTTGAATTTTCATTGAGTTGATATTGTATGAATTGCTAGACTGTGAACTGAGAATGCATATTAATAATTGAGATAGTAGAAAAATCCCGTTGAAACCTTAGGAAACCAGCCGGATATTCATGCCATAACATTTGGGTTATTTGTGTGCCAGGGTAAGACATGTCTGGGACATGCATCGGCCACATTATGAGAGCCAGTGTAAGACCATGTCGGGGAATGGCATCTTCATTGAGACGAGTGCTACTGTAAGACATGTCTGGGACATGCATCGGCCACGAAGATGATAGCCAGTGTAAAACATGTCTGGGTCATGCATCGGCTAAGAGTTGTGCTAGTATAAGACCATGTCTGGGACATGGCATCAGCACGTATATACGAGAGCTAGTGTAGGACCATGTCTGGGATATGGCATTGGGCTCGATGATGATAGCCAGTGTAAGACCATGTCTGGGACATGGCGTCGGCAACTTATCCCATGTTTGAGGTTTATAAAATATCCGGTAGTATTCCAAAAGGCTCAACTTTAAAAGTTACGAAAGTGAGTTAGTAAGGAAAGTATAATAATGTTGTGAGTGGTACAGGTACCTATTTGGTATGCATGAGTAATGAGCTCAAAATAGAAAATGTGACTTGAGTAGACGGTAATGAGTAAGTCAAGCTTATGCTATGACTAGAGGCGAAATTGTTGTTGTATAATTATTTATATACAACTTACTAAGCTTTTACACTTACTCTCTCTTTCTTTTCATATTCTTACAGTGCCGCCTAATTAGCTTAAGAATCATCGGAAGTCAGAGTTATCAATCACACTATCAGCCGTAAAACTCGGTATAGTTGGATTTATATTTTTGATTATGGCATGTATAGGGCTAGACCTTATTATTTTGTGTCTTGAGAATTGTCCAAATGCGTTGGTCTAGAATAGATTTCACTCTTTATATTAAGCCTTGGATGAGGGCTTTCATTTTGAGTCTATAAAATATGCATCTTCATGGTTGAATGAATGTCTATTATACTTGTTTTGGTATTGGTTGGTGTTGACATGAAAATAGGTACACTAGGGTGGTAATGAGGCTTGTTAGATAGCCTCATATTGTCCACACGGAAAGACACACGGGCGTGTATCTAGGCCGTGTGTGACACAAAGTCAGCCCCATGGGCGTGAGGAGGCCGTGTATCCCCTGCACCTAGAAATCTCAAGTCAGAATGCATGGTAGTTACCACATGGGTTGAGACACGGCCATGTGTCTCTACTGTGTGGAGGGCACGACCTAGTACACAGGCGCATACCGTGGTCGTGTGATGCTGACGTTAGATACAAAATACCCAGGTTTTTGTACACAGGCTATGCCACGGGCGTGTCGTGGCCGTGTGAAAGGACACGGGTGTGTGTCCAGGCCGTGTAAAGTCTACACTTGTTTATGAAAAATTATGGAAATTAAATTGGCCACACAGGTGCAGGACATTAGAGTGTCCCTAGCACACAGGCTTGTGCCCTAAACCCGCACAGACGTGTGGAGCCTTGAAGCATTAAATTTTTTAAGTTTTTCTTGAGGCCTCAGTTTAGTCCTGGGCCACCTCAATTGTACTTTTTGGGCCTCGTAAGCCGAAATAAGGGACAAATTGCATATGAAATGAAAAGTTTTAAATTGATCAAAATTTTATGGCCCGATTTCCTAAAATTGGTTGAGTTTAAGTCTGGTAGCACCTCAAACCCTGTCCTGGCGTTGGATACGGGCGAGGGGTGTTGCATGATATGTCGTATTGGGAAGAACATATCAGAATTCTAGCTCGAGAAGTTAAAGAATTAAGAAACAAGAGCATAGCTTTAGTGAAGGTTCTATCGCAATGTCACGGTCTTGAAGAGGCTACATGGGAACCTGAGGAAGCTGTGAGAAAATAGTACCCTAACCTATTTTCTGGTAAGATTTTTAGGGACAAAATTCCTAATGGGGGAGAGTTGTAACAGCCCTTTTTTAGTCAAATCGGGACAGTGGTTTTGGGACCACAAATTCGAGGTTGAAATATTTATTTTATTATTATTTTAATACCTACATCATGATAGTATGATTGTATGAAAATTTCGTTAAGAAATTTTATTATTTGAATGCTTAATTTGATAAAAAGGACTAAATTGCGTAAATCGTAAAAGTTGAATTCTATTAGCTAAAGGTGTCTAATAGCTATAGAACTTTAAAGTAGAGGTCCTTAAATGTTAATTAGACCATTAATATTATTAGTGGACAAAGATGGACATCATTTATGTTATTTTTAATATTTAAGGTTAAATTAGTAATTTATTAAATAACATAGTAAAATAATAAAGAAACAAAAGGTTGTCATCTTCCTAACTCATTTTCCAACTGAAAATTTGAAGAAGAAAAGCTATTTCTAGGGTTCTTTCATTCAGCCATTGATACCTAGTGCATATCAAGAAAAGCGAAGTTTGGAATTAGGTTGGGGGGAAAAACAAGATAGTTGATTGATAGCTCGATTCGCTCCGTATAAATCCGAGGTAAGTTGTATGTTAATAAGCCTTAATATAATTGTGTTTTAAATGATATTTAATTGTATTATTGATGAATACGACCTTACAAAAATGTTTGACAAAGATTTGACAATGTATAAATCCCGGTTGAACCTTAGGAATAGATAGGATACAAATGACATATCATTGGGGTTACTGTGTTTGGGTGCTGGTCTGTACATTCTACCGGTTGAGTTTTCTGGCATGTGTTGTGCATTTTCGTTAGCTTGTATGAACAGCACCGTGTAGTTACGTCTTGACCATCAGCTTGTGTGAGCAGACCCGTTGATAGCTCGAGAGTGAGCATTATATGAGATATGAGATTGAGATGGCTTCAGCCTGGTATTGGCACTTAGGGTGTGAGATTCCTGAGTATCCATATTATTCCAAATCTTTCAATGGGTATATTGAAGATTTGAAAGGGTAAGAGATTGATATGTATCAGTGCAGGTATGTACGTAAATCGTATAAGCGTTGAATCTATAAAGTTTGTGAGTTACAGAATCTACTATGTGGATGAACATGTAATAACCTTGTGATTAAGTCAAGTTGTAGTGTTTTATGTTAGATAACTTATTTTGTGAATGAATGATAAGTTATATTTATTAATCATACGAGCTTACTAAGCTTTATAGCTTACTTTGTTTACTTTTCTGTGTTTTACAGTGATTTTCAAAACTTGCTCGGATTTGGAGTTGTTGGAGATCTAATCACACTATCCAGGTGTTATTTTGGCAATTTTGGCACTTTTGAACTTATGTATTTGGTTATATGGCATGTATAGGAGTTGTGGTTAATATGGTCTATATGTTGATAATGGATTTAGCTAATTGATTTGGCTTGTAAATGATGAATGTTTGGTTATGTGTATAGCCATGTGATTTGGCTTATTTTGGTTTATTTGGTTATGTATATTTATGTGCAAATGGCCTTTTATTATGTGGTTGGTAATTGCTAAGAGAATGCTTGTTTTGAATTGGTATTTTGAGTACCTAATGGTTGAATTTTGAGATATGGTATGCTTGTGGTTTTACGCAAGATAATGCATATATTAAGTTAACCATTCATGTGAATTGTGAATATGAAATTGATATGTTTTGAATTGGAAAAACATGATCTTATGAGCATTATAGTTGTTGATATTGGTATAGCATGATTTATGCTTGGTTGAGATTGGTTTGAATGCCTACTGATGCTATGTTATATGCCATTTGACATGTTTAGGTGGATGCAAATTTGGGTGAGAAAGATGGCTTGGTAAATAGCCTATTTTTGTCCACACGGGCAGAGACAAGGGCGTGTGTCTCAGCTGTGTGTGACACACGATTAGGTGACATGGCGTGTGTCCCCTGGTAATTATTTAGAAATCAAGTCAGTATGCTCCACTCGGGCATGTGACTTGGCCGTCTGCAATAAGTTAGTATACCCTACAATTTTGGCACGGCCTAACAAACAATCTGGTACACGATCATGTGAGGCCTCGAAGGGTGCACGGGCTAGTCACACGGGCGTGTGGTTGGCTGTGTGGCCCAAGTCAGAGAGTTACACGGTGTTGGACACAGGCTGGGACACGGGTATGTGATCCCATTTTGAATGTCCACATGACCTATGACACGGGCATGTCTTTGGCCGTGTGAGACACACGGGCGTGTGTCCCCTGTACTTTGAAAAGTTTTTATGTTTTCCCAAAATTTCCCCTGAGTTCTCGATTTAGTCCCGAACCATATCTAATGCATGTATTGGGCCTTGAGGGCTTGTATTAGGGAAAATATGATTGATTGTGAATGAATTTTATTTGATTATGAAAAATGTACGAGAAATGTATATTTGTTTAAATATTAAGTCTGGTAATACTCTGTAACCCTATTTTGGCGACGGATACGGGTTAGGGGTGTTACAATAGACACCTAGATAGGCTTGAACCATTGGAGCAATATTGTGCATCAAGTCAAGAGCAAGGTTAATAATATTTTCCAACCATGGACAATCCAAAAATATGTATTAAAAATATTTTGTAACCAATTTTTATGCAATATTAATTGGGTTAAAAATTAATTATAAGCTTGAAAATGAAAATATGCCCAATTGTGCTAAGTAAAGAAGACTGATTCACGTAGCAAATGGGGTAGCCAAAACCGTCCATAGAGATGACCCAATCGGCTGATTTTAGCTGATTTTCACACTTTCATAACAACCCTTGAAGTTTCCTTAAAATCCTATTCAAACCCCTCCACTTTTCGTGCCTTCAAACTTTTACCCCTAGCTTAAAATAACAAGTTTGAGCCATTCAAACTTGCATCATATGTGGCTAGCCAAAGGAAGAGGAGTGGCTGCTATTTTTTTGCTATTTTTAGTAGTCATTCCTACCTATAAATACCCCTCTTTCCTTTCCCATTCAACACACCTTCATTTTCCACACATCTCTCTCTTTCACTTGCTTTTTTCTCTTCCATTCCCTTTCTTATTTTCCCATTTCCCTTGTCGATTTCCCTCTTGAAAAAGATCATTCTTCCACCTTGGAGTAGCATCATTCAATTGCTCGTAGAGGCCTCATTCAACAAAACAAGCAGAGAAGAAGAGGAGCACACTAGTTTGGCTTCAGAAAAAATCAGGATTTGCTTCCTAGTTCCCTTATCTTTAATTTTCTTGTTTATGTTGTGATCATGAATATGAATAATTGTTTTGTTGTTGTTATTGGTCTAATTAAAATAGCCTAAATTAATTCGCATTAGATTGATTGTATTTTGTCGACTTGAATTACTAAAATCATGTTTGTGTTGTTATAGGTCTTGATAAGTTGTTCAATTAAACAAAATCACGCTTATGTTATACTTGCATTGTAAAATGTAAGGTAACAAATGAATTAATTATTAAACATATTTAAATTGTAATTAATTGACGCAGTATTTAATTGGTGCATGTTTAATCTTCTAAGGTAGCTAAAGGTTAAATTAGTGACTATATTAAACGATACATTAGCCTTGCATAACTTACAAGATTATTGTGATTAAATTATTTTCAATATAGAAATATATTGTTACCTCACTTAATCTTTTATGTGCTTATGAAGATTGATTAATTGTTTAAATTGGCATTGAAAAATGTTAGAGAGATTAGTTCATTTAATAAGTATGTATGAGCAATAATTAGAAAATTACCAAGTCGCCGTGAAAATATTCGTAACACCAGGAATATGGGTTTTGTAATTCTAAGTTGAGGAATATAATTGATCTAACACAATTATGTCATATTGATTAAAAATCATCCTTTTGAAATCATGCATTGAAAGAAAACAATAATGATAGAGATTGAAGTATCAGACATTCCATTACACTGCTAGAACTACACATCATTCAAAAGAGTAGCAGGATTATGGAGAGAGTTAGTTTCTCTTAGCGAGAACTCGAGAAAGGTGGATAGTTTTGAAAAAATGACGATGCTGGTATCAATCAACCAATAGGAACAAATTGATGAGTTAATATTTTTAGAGGCAGAGGAGGTGAGTTTTCCGATTAGAGTTAAGGAAATAGGCTTGTCGGAATCGTTCGACGATTTTAGTAGGGATTGTAGAGCGAAAGAAAAAGATGGATTGGAACCATTATAGAAGAAGGATGATACAATTGTTTTTAAGTCAGGATAGGTGAGGAGAATTGGGCCAAAGAAAGCTTCTAAGAGAGACAAAGACATGATGATAAAGCAATTAATTTCATTTTCCTTGAAAAAGAAAATGTTAATGATGGGTGTCAGAGTACATGGGAAAATGATAAAAAAAATTGGAGAGGAATAGTTGTGTGGGTATAGGGACTGTACAAATTTAGGGGATGAGGAAGACAACTACTACAATGAACAGGCCGAGGAAGATGTCAACAACATGAGCTTGTCTATAATAGGATTGAGTATGGTAGATCAGGTTGGGGGCTAGAAAGAAAATGGGGGTAATGAAGTAGTTTTAGGAAGGGAAAAAGTTATGAACTAATAGATGGTCCATACAAATAGGCCTGATGAGAATATAGAATTAAATAATTTTGATGATTAGATGGATAGAGTGGAATCGAGAGGAGAGTTTTAGGAAGATAGGACAAATAGAGAACTGTCATCAAATCAAAATAGGAAAAAGCAAAAATTGATGGATCGAAAGGTATGCTCTATGTTTGAAATTCAAGATCAGTTTTTCACTGTAAAAGAAAAAAAAAGAGAGATCAAGCACTAAGGAGACAAAAGGGGTGAGGAAATTCAGATGGAGAAGAGGTTATAGTTAACACATCACCTTCTGACTCTAACATCATCAACCAAAAGAAGTCGATTCTAAGGGAAAAAAAGAATGCTTGGGAAGTCAAAAAAATGTAAGAAAGGACAAACATGAAGTTGTGGATGAAATAATGAGGTTGGAGGGTTTGTAGTGTTAAGGGTCAGAGGGAGTTTGGAGGTTAGACAGTACAAAGCAGGTATGATTTTATGTTGTTGACAGTTGTTTATTTCATTGTT
The DNA here is from genome assembly GCF_007990345.1 of Gossypium hirsutum. Classification (NCBI taxonomy): domain Eukaryota; kingdom Viridiplantae; phylum Streptophyta; class Magnoliopsida; order Malvales; family Malvaceae; genus Gossypium; species Gossypium hirsutum. Next base: position 94,654,621 of record NC_053428.1, on the reverse strand, counting down.
TTGTTGTATCTCTATGGTGTGTTTTGGAATGAGGATTATTTCATGGATTATTAGCGGTATGGGTTCAAATGTAAAGATATAATATGTTAGAAGAGTTATATACAAGGAAAAGGAGAATATTGTTTTAAGTAGAAAACTAAGTTTAAACTCAGTCATTGTCGAAATTATTAGGAAATCATGGTTTGACAATAATTTTGATTATAGATTTTTGGCAGTTAATAGGTGTTCCAGAAGTGGGATTTTGATTTGAGATAGAGGTAGTTTTAAAGTGTCTAAAGAGCTTAAAGGTTCGTAGTGTTGAAAGGTAATCATTTTGTTGGTTGATATGGAATGATAAATAGATTATTTTTTGGGAGGACATTTGGTGTGGCAATTTTCCTCTGAAAGTGGAGGTCACCCTTTTGTTTCATCTTGCCAAAAGGAAAAATAAGGTGGTTGAAGCAGTGTCTCGAAACAATGGATTAAGTGAAGCTTAATGGGATGAAAGTTTTCTATTATTGGAATGGGAGGAAAGTACTCTTAGTGGTTTAAATGTAACACCCCTGACCCGTATCCATCGCCGGACTAGGGTTAAGCGGCATTACCAAACATATCAAAACACTTCACATTCATTTCACAAACATCATAGCATCATAGTCAAACATCAACATAAGTCCCTTTCTTAGGTCAATGAGACCTACAACATGCATTAGGAAGAGGTCGGGACTAAACTGAACATGTTCACAACTTTCAACACTTAGCAAATTTTTCTATTTTGTTAAGGTCACACGCCCGTGTGACCAAGCCGTGTGCTTTACATGGGTATCAGACACACCCATGTGAATGAGTTGTGCCAAAATAGGGTGACCGTACTGACTTTCACCCATAGCCAATAGACACACCCGTGTGCTATGGCCATGTGATACTTAGCTAGCTGCTGACTTATGCCCACAGCCATATGACACATCTGTGTGTCAAATCCGTGTGATTTTTAAGAGATTACTACCAAACAAACAAGGCCACAAAGCACGCCCGTGGCTTTTGACCGTGTGGCACAATGCAGGCTTGGTTTAAGCCAACTTGCCACCCCAATTATGGGTCACCCTACAAACAAGGAATCAAGCGTATATGTACAACCCAATCAACCATTCTTTAAGCTAAAACATACATCATTCATTCCATAATATTATCAATCATTTACATACTTATAAACCTTACCTTTTTGTACTAAAACATAATGTAAGATTATATATAAAAAAAATCATCCATTCTCATACCATGAACTTCCCAAACTTACCTTCTCCTTTATCTAATTGAGACATGCCATAATTGCAAATTAAATCACATATCAAAAGCCATTATCAAATATGAGTTCAAAAACAAATTAGCCAAATCTCACGGCTAACTATATACATCATAAAACATACTTCACAACTACTAGCCTATACATGCCACACTTCAAATATTTACATTTTTAGAAGTACCAAAATGAGATCGATAGTGTGGTGACGATCCTCAACTATCCCCGAGCCTTCAGTAGCTACGATAATTGTAAAACAAACAATAATCACACAGAGTAAGCTTAGTAAGCTCGTACTCAAAACATTCACAGTATATGAACATCAAATGATAACCTATGAGTATTTGCACAATTTCAATCCATATAACTATATCAACTCAATGAGATTCATATACATAACATCACCTACCACTTAGGCATTATACATACCTGAAACTTCCCGTACTTATTCACTCTTGTACTTACCTCATGTTGAATGTTATAAGACTTTCCATAAGTTATTTGAATTTTACACATCAGCACACTTAGTGCTATAAGGTTAGCCAAAGCTAAATATTTTCGCACATTTAGTGCCATCTCAAATAACCGAGACTAAGTCGGTATCACACACTTAGTGACTCAAGTAACCGAAACTAGTTAAATCGCACACTTAGTGCCAAAGCTTCCAGTTCATCACCATATTATCCAATTCAATTATATACAACCCATGTAGAATAAAGGCATCAAAACTTACTTAACATCACATTTTAAGTACGAACTTACCTCGTACTCGAAATTTGTCGACTTGGACTATCTACTCGATAACCTTCGACTTTCGTCAATCTAAGTCTGATTTCCTCATTTCTTGATCTAAATGTATTCAAAATTTACCCTTCTATTCACCAAATAATTCAATTCAATCCATAAACACATATTTAGGGTATTTTGCAAACTAGCCCTCACATTTTCACATTTTCACATTTCGACACTTTAGTCCCTATTTCACAAAATCACAAAATACTCATAATTTGCATATACACAAACTTATTCAAATTCTCCTTGTACTCATACTATTCACACATTTCATTTATTTCACATTTTAGTCCCTCAAAATAACATTTTTACAATTTAGCCCAAATTGCTCAATTTCATCAAAAATCCAAAGGCAAAACATGTAAACCCAACATCAAGCTTTCATATTTCACCATTTAACAACATAGAACTCATGTATTCATCCATGGAATATTTCAAAATAACCATCAAAATCAAAAATTGAGGCATGGGCTTGATAGTATACGAAGCAACGATTACAAAAACGTAAAAATCATCAAAAATCTATCAAAACACATACCTTAATCAAGGATTTCCTTAGCCGAACCCTAGATATTCTTTTTCTTTTTCTTTCCTTGATTTTTTGGTCAAATATGAGCATGAAATGGTTTATTTCATGCATTTAATTTAATTATAATTCATTTATAATTAGTTTACCATTTTGCCCTTAGTATAAAACATTAACAAACCACTTTACAAAGGTCATTGGTGTCCATTAAACTTTTAGATGGCATAATAACCACATAAGGACCTCTCATAAACAAAGCCAAGTCAAATAGGCACTTTTAACATCTAGCACCCAGCTTTTACATTTTACGCGATTTGGTTCTTTTTGCAAATTAAGCACACAAACAGTTAAATTTCCACGCGAGACTTTCACACATGTCAATTCACTTACCATATACACGAAAATTAATATTAAAATATTTTTCTAACTCGGATTTGTGGTCCCGAAACCACTATTCTGACTAGGGTCAAAATCGAGCTATTACATTAAAGTCGTAGGTGGTAGAAAGGTCTTAGTGCCTAAGGTGGAGTATCGTTTAATTTGGATTTATGATAGCGATGGGTACTTTTTGGCGAAGATATTATCTTTTTTTCAGATTAATAAAGGGTTGGAATACAATGATCTCTTATTCGACAGAATATAGAAGCTAAAGGTCCCACCAGGAGTTTGGAATTTCTTGTGGTACTAGCCATTGATTGTATTCCAACTAAGGAGTTTCTCATAAGTCAGGGTGTGCGCTTGGATTAGAATAAAAGTGGATGTTTTTGGTGTGATAGAGAGACGGAATGCATTAATCATCTTTTAATTGCAAATCTTTTAATGGATTTTGGTTCAATATTTTCATCTGGTAGGGTTTTTAGTGGAAAACAGTTGATTGCTTTGTTAAACTGTACTCGATATGCTTAATGTGAATTTGAAAGGTTTGCATAAAAGTTTATGGATGTTATCAGTTTCGATGTTTTTTTGGTTAGTGTGGCTGGCATGAAATGATATTATGTTTGATAAAACTTTGATGACAATTGATATGTTGATGTTTAATCCCAAAATGATATATCTAATGTGGGCAAGGGCGGTGCATGATGAAATTCAATTTTTGGAGGGTTCATGGTGGTTTGGCTCTGTGAAATGCATATCTTTGAGTAATAAAGACACTGAGGTTGTTATTCATTAGGCTCCATCTACCTATAGGCGTTCGAAGTTTATCGTGGCAAGTGTGGCTAAGAGGACAAAACTGATGCAGTAGGGTTGTAACACCCCGAACCCGAGACCGTCACCGGAGTCGAACACGAGGTGTTAACAGACTTTAAAAATTTTCCAGACACTGCCAATCTGCGTAATAGTCGCTTTAAAAATCATATCTTCAGTTCAGAAACTCGGAATCCAGTTCCGTAAATTTTCCCTGAAACTAGACTCATATTCCCATCTACATATTTTTTTCTAGAATTTTTGGTTGGACCAATTAGTACAGTTTATTAGTCCAAGTCTCCCATGTTACAGGGATCGACTACACTGACCTTTGCGAATTACAACTTGGATATCTCCCTGTACAGGGCTTCAATACTGATGCCGTTTGTTTCTATAGAAACTATACTCATAGAGGAATCTATACATATATGGCTTGACTCCTAATTGTCTCTGGTTAATTTATAATGAATTTCCAAAGTCGGAACAGGAAATTCAGAAACCGTTCTGGCCCTGTCTCACAAGAACCTGAATATCTCTTAACATACTGTCCGTATGATTGTTTCGTTACTTTCCTATGAAAATAGATTCATCAAGGTTCGTTTAAATAATTTATTCACTATTTAATTCCATTCCTACTATTTTTAGTGATTTTCCAAATCTACATCACTGCTGCTGTTAGCATCTGCCTTTAAGGTAGACTTTACCTATTTCATGGTTTCCATGATTCAACTAGCCCTTTTTGCATAAATAGCATAATTTATGATAGTGGTTAACCATTCCCATGGCCAATCCTTGTCAAGCATATCCACACCAAATGATTATAACATTATACTCAAACACATATAAGTCATTTTCGCATGGCTATCCAAAATTATACAAGTCCAAAGGGTCCATGACCCACAACAAACGGGTAGTCCTATACATGCCATTTCGAAGTTCAACCAAAATTGTACCAAAAAGGGGGGGCTTTGATAGTGTGGGCGACTTCGACTTCAAAATCCCGAGTCCGATAGCTGGAGAACCAAAATCTATAAAACAAAGGATCAAAGAAACGGAGTAAGCAATTTATGCTTAGTAAGTTTTGAGCAAGGAATTCCAGCACAACAAAAGTATAGCATTCATGTAGCTAAACGGATAATTTCATATGCACAATTTTCAATATCATACTTGCTTCACATTACCAACCCTTATGTACATACACAAAAGATCAACTTAGCCAAAGGCCGGTAGCTCGTTTATCAACGGAGCGAATACTTATTTGTAAGGGCTCAACTAAATTCAAGCACATACGAAACATACCTCAATGTTGGGATGTTTCTAGAGTATTTACTGAAATTTTTACAGCAAGATCATTCATTCCCAAATCACGTACCTTCGGAATTTAACCGGATATAGCTACTCGTTCAAATGCCTTCGGGACATAGCCCGGTTATAGTAACTCGCACAATTGCCTTCGGGACTTAACCCGGATTTAGTAACTCGCACAAATGCCTTCGGGCTTAGCCCGGAATTAGTATCCCGCACAAATGCCTTCGGATCTTAGTCCGGATATGGTCACTTAGCACAAAGCCTTCGGGACTTAGCCCGGACATCATTCAAATAACCATGCACATTTAACAATAAATCATGGAACATTCGTATTTCGTTCTCGTTAGCAAAACTCAAACACAAGACATTTATCATTCTTGCAATTTCGGCTCAATAGCCACACAAAAGGCATGATTTTAATTTGCTTAAAACATGATCTAATCAAATCATAATTTAAGCTCTTTTACTCAAGAACTTACCTCGGGTGTTGTCGAACGATTCCGATAGCTATTCGACCACTTTTTCCTTCCCTTTATCGGATTTAGTTCCCCTTTGCTCTTGAGCTTAATTAAACAAATAAATTGATTTAATCATTTGAGCATCGAAAAGAGGAACACAAGGCACTTAGCCCATATTTATACATTAGACATTAAAGTCACATATGTACGGAATCATGAATCAAACTCAACGTTTTAGCTAATTTTCCCCCTTGGCCGAATTTTCTAAGCCAAGACAAAAGCATCAATATGCTTGCCTCTAACCGAATACATGCAACACCAATCTTCTTCCTATGGCCGAATATGCATGTCTATGTTGAGGCCGATTATATACTTAATACCACACATAAATGACATACATTTTACTAACTAATGCATTCCATATTATACTCAATACGCATCCATCATTTAATCCATAACCGAAGCACCATCATGTGCAATCATATATATATATATATGTGCAAGAGCCGAATCCCAAATTTTGATTATAACCAAATTTAAACATGTATCCAAAACATAAATCTTACCTACTATGCAATAAGCATAAATCACACTCATGGATATACCATGGCCGATACTTCCAACAACACCAAATAAAAATATACTTCATGGATCTAAGGTAGAACCAAGAAAGAAACTCATAATCATCAAGATGTAAGTAACTACCATTTTTCATCTAGATTTAGCATGAAACACAACCATCACCCTTATTAATCTCCATAGCCGAAAACCTTACTTATTCCAAAAATTCAAATCTCAACTTGGTCACGAAAATAACTTGGTATCTCACCGACACAACATCAACACCAAGCAAGAATGATGCATCCATGGCCGAGTGTCATTTCCATCACATAGCAAGATTTAGACCATGGGCTAGGTAGAACTCAAGCTAACAACTAAAACATGCATGCATCTCATGGAACATCATCAAACATACCTTAGCCTAGTTACATGCATGGCCGAACCCCTTCAACCTTTCTTCTTCCTTCCTCCTTAAATTTTTTTGGCCAAAGATGAACCAAAGGATGAGCACTTTTTTTTTGTTTTTCTTTCTAGTTTCGGCAAAATGGGGGGGGAGACAACCACACACTTTTTTTTTGTTTCCATCATATTCCCTTTCATTATTTTATGCCCATTCTCCTTATTTATTTTTTCCACCCATGATGCACCAACACAACATGTCTATGACATGTCTTGCCCATCACACTTGGTCTACCATGCTTGTCATGGCCGGCCACTACTAATTAGGGGGGAAATTTGACATGCAAGTCCCCCCTTTTTATTTCATGCACTAATAGGTCCTTATGCTTCGACCTATCACATTTCAAAAATGTCGCACATAAGTCCTATTGACTAAATTCACATGCAATCGACTAAATCGAAGCTTGAAATTTTCACACATTCATAATTACATATTCTAGACAATAAATATCGCATTCAAACATTTCGGTGACTCGGTTTAGCGGACCCGAAACCACTTCCCGACTAGGGTCAATTTTGGGCTGTCACAAGGGTGGTGTAAGACGAGAAGGGAGTGGGCTATTCATTATTTTCTAGACCGTTTGTTGCAGTTGGGACTGAAATAGCAAACGGATTCTAAAACTTGGTTGTTGTGGAATTTTTTAATAGGTATTGATCGTTTTATTATATAGTTGCCTCGAGTTCACTTCGCACTTGTTTACTGGCAAGGTGATGGATATTTTAGGCTATCTGGGAATTTTGTAATATCTTTTTTTATGAAAGAGGTTGGCATTAACCAACGTCTTTCTATTATTAATATACTTCTATTGACTGAGCGAAAAAAAAACTTACACAGAGAGAAAAGAAACAAGTATCAAGTAAGGATCAAGTTGTTAAACACTATTGGTAACCTTGATGATAAAACATTGACCCCAACACCTAACAAAAATCCATTGGAATAAAATATTTATAAGAGAAATAAATAATTAGATGAAGGAAGCCACCTTAGGAACTACCCAACTACACAAACAGAAGAGAATGATAGTTTAAACAAAAACTTAGCATTAGTGGAATATGTCACAATAAGAAAGAATCTCTTCGAGGGAGAAATAAAATAGTCTCTTCTTTTCAATTTTTTTGGTAAGCGAAGAGGGGATAAATATTTATTTAAGTTAAACAAATATGAAAATGAAATATATAAATGATAAAATAAATTAAGAACACATTAAACTTACATAGTTTAAACAAGATTAAATCCATTGGCAAAAAGAGAGTAGAAAATCCACTAATAAAATAAAATTGATATAGGAACAATAGAATAACACTCAAATCCTAACCTAATTGAAAAACATGTGATTGGTGTTTATTGTAACAAGTGATGAAACAAAGTAAAAAGAACAATATGATTGTTTAGGTAGTTTGATTTCAAGCTTACGCGTGTCATATTTAGGCCACAAATGAATTCATTATTGAATACAATATTATAAGCTCTACTATAAGTTTATCTAACCCAACGATTTAGTTTTATCTTATTCTCACACAATATGAATTCTCTCAAAAGCTATCAACCTTTTCTATTGAAGGCTTTAACATAACTCTCAATGAATTATCATATTATCTCAATTAGATAATAAAAAAAATCCCTATAAATTGAATTGAATAATGGGAGAATGTTGACTCCTTATAAAAACTTCATGCTTAGCTTCCGTTAATAGGTCACTCTCCTAAAATTAGGATAAGATAATTCACTAATTATCCCTAAAATAAAAATTCAAATCCCTCAATTTTCTCAATCACCATTCCTCTCAAATAAGGAAAGTACAAACCCTACAAGAAGTATCAATTTTCTAGTTTCTTTTTTACATAACATTCTAAATTTGATGTTATTAAAATAAATATTAAGCTATATTTGTTACTGAGTCAAAATTTCCAATTCAATAAAAAAAATAATGTAGCATGTTGTTACAACATCCAATTGCACTAATAATCTTGTAACACCCCTAACCCGTATCCATCACCAGACTAGGGTTAAGCGGCATTACTAAACATATCAAAACACTTCGTATTCATTTAACAAACATCATGGCATCATAGTTAAACATCAACATAAGTCTCTTTCTTAGGTCAATGAGACCTTAAACATGCATTAGGAAGAGATCGGGACTAAACCGAACATGTTCACAACTTTCCACACTTAGAAAATTTTTCTATTCTGTTAAGGTTACACGCTCATGTGTCCAGGCCATGTGCCTTACACGGGCAATATACACACCCATGTGAACCAGCCGTGCCAAAACAGGGTAACCATACTGACTTTCACCCACGGCCAATAGGCACGCCCACGCTCTATGAATGTGTGATACTAAGCTAGCTACTGACTTTAGCCCACGGCCATGTGACACGCCCGTGTGTCAAGGTCGTGTAATTTTTTTAAAGAATACTGCTTTTCTTACACGGTCAGGGGACCAAATGTAACACCCCTAACTCGTATCCATCACCGAACTAGGGTTAAGCGGCGTTACTAAACATATCAAAACACTTTGCATTCATTTCACAAACATCATGGCATCATATTCAAACATCAACATAAGTCCCTTTCTTAGGTCAATGAGACCTTAAACATGCATTAGGAAGAGGTCGGGACTAAACCGAACACGTTCACAACTTTCCACACTTAGAAAATTTTTCTATTCTGTTAAGGTTACATGCCCGTGTGTCCAGGCCGTGTGCCTTACACGGGCATCATACACACCCATGTGAACCAACTGTGCCAAAATAGGGTGACCATACTGACTTTTACCCACGGCCAATAGGCACGCCCGTGTTCTATGGCCGTGTGATACTAAGCTAGCTACTGACTTTAGCCCACGGTCATGTGACACGCACGTGTGTCAAGGCCGTGTAATTTTTTTAGAGAATACTGCTTTTCTTACATGGCCACAAGGCATGCCCATGTCCCCTGACTGTGTGGCACAATGCAGGCTTGGTTTAAGCCAACTTGCCACCCATTATGGATCAACCTACAACAAGGAAAACAAACATACATGTACAACCCAATCAACCATTATTTATGCTAAAACATACATCATTCATGCCATAGTTGCAAATTAACATTACATATCATATTGCAAATTAACATTACATATCATAAACCTTTCTCAACCATAAGATCAAACACAAATTAGCTAAATCACATGGCTAAATATATATACATCACAAAACATACTTCACAACTACTAGACTATACATGCCATACTTCAAATATTTACATTTTCAAAAGTACCAAAATGAGATCGATAGTGTGGTGACGATCTCGACTATCCGTGAGCCTTCAGTAGCTACGATAACTATAAAACAGACAGTAATCACACAGAGTAAGCTTTCAAAAGCTTAGTAAGCTCATACTCAAAACATTCATAGTATATAAACATAAAATGATAACCTATGAGTATTTGCACAATTTCAATCCATATAACTATATCAACTCAATGAGATTCATATACATAACATCATCTACCACTTAGGCATTATACAAACCTGAAGCTTTCCATACTTATTCACTTTTGTACTTACCTCATGTTGAGTGTTATAAGACTTTCCCTAAGTTATTCGTGTTTTACACATCAGCACACTTAGTGCTATAAGGTTAGCCGAAGCTAAATATTTTCACACACTTAGTGTCATCTCGAATAACCGAGATTAATTTGGTATCGCATACTTACTGCCTCAAGTAGTCGAAGCTAGTTAAATCGCACACTTAGTGCCAAAGCTAGTTTAAATCAACCACTTAGTGCCAAAGCTTCCGAATCATCACCATATTATCCAATTCAATTATATACAACCCATGTAGAATAATGGCATCAAAACTTACTTAACATCACATTTTAAGTGCGAACTTACCTCGTACTTGAAGGTGTCGACTCGAACGTTTATTCTATAATCTTTGATTTTCCTCGATCTAAATTCGAACTCCTCTTTTCTTGATCTATAAGTATTCAAAATTAATCCTTTTATTCACCAAATAATTCAATTCAATCCATAAACACATATTTAGGATAATTTGCAAATTAGTCCTAATGTTTTCACATTTCGACACTTTAGTCCCTCTTTCACAAAATCACAAAATACACATAATTTGCATATGCACAAGCTTGGCCGAATTCTCCTAGTACTCATACTAGTTCATTCATTTCATTTATTTCACATTTAAGCCCCTCAAAATAACATTTTTTTACAAATTAGCCCAATTTACTCAATTTCATCAAAAATTCAAAGACAACATATGTTAATCCAAAACATACCTTCCATAATTTACCATTTAACAACACAAAACTCATGAATTCATCCATGGTATATTTTAAAATCATCATCAAAATTAGAAATTGAAGCATGGGCTTTATAGTACACTTAGCAACGATCACAAAAACGTAGAAATTATCAAAAACCGAAGCAAAAACATACCTCAATCAAGGAATACAATGGCCAAACCCTAGGTGTTCTTTTTCTTTTATTTTCTTTGTATTTTCGATTAAGAATGGATATAAAATGATCCATTTACATGAATTTGTTTTATTATTATTAACATAAATCTAAATGACCATTTTGCCTTTTCAGTCAACCATTAAAAATTCACCTAACACATGCCCTTTTTTGTCCATTCAAATCTCCAATGGTTAAATAACCACATAAGGACCTTTACTCTAGAAAGCCAACTCAAATAAGCACTTAAACATCTAGCACACAGCTTTTACATTTTATGCGATTAGGTCCTTTTTGCAAATTAAGTACACAAACAATTAAATTTTCATACGAAACTTTCACACATATCAATTTACGTATCATAGACACAAAAATTAATATTAAAAATACTTTTCTAACTCGCATTTGTGGTCCCAAAACCACTATTCCGACTAAAGTCAAAATCGAACTATTACAAATCTCCCCTAATGACATTTTTGTTTACAAAACTGTATCAAAAACATTTTCAAGAATCTAAATAATACCATAAATATCCAACACACAAAAAAGTCATTAATGTAGAGTAACAGAAAGCAGCTTAAGAGTTCACAACCCAATAAAAGAATATCTAAAATAAAAACAAGTCATCAAAACAAACTCTTCCTGAAAATCATCTTTAGCTCTCAGACAAGCTCCCCTAACTATTATCCACCTTTTTTTGTCAAAAATAGTGGAGAACTTCGTTCTTGTCCTTGTTTATCTAATGCAACAAGATCAACTACGGCAAGTGTCTAAAATTTTATTATAATGTCATCTACATGCTCGCCTTTCTTGTGTTTTTATGATATTCTGACAAAAAAAAGAGATGGATTAAAATAATCTTTCTTAATCATAATAGTTTTATGGTGAATGATAATATAAAAGATAAGAGAGGAAGTGGCAGTTTGTATGTTTTATTTGTATTTTATAAAACAATTTGATAAAAATGAGACAACTTAAGTCAAACAAAGGCACGTCAACTGAACCAAGTGAAAAACTTGAATACTAATCTTAATGCACACTCATGAAAGTAAAATATGCGTTAAAAGAAAAAAAATATGAGTGGATAATTTTTAAGAATAAGTGTATATGTTTTTGGAGGGGATAAAGAGAAAAACAAACAATAGTAGATCAAATTACATCAAAATTTTCCCGAGCAAGATTGCCACTTACTGTAACAACAAGAGAGATTGCTAACACGTCCCTCAGAATCTCCTTAAAAGCCTCCAACCTTTGTCTTGTGTCTAAGGCCAACTTGGCAATACAATCAGCAGGCTTATTAAACTCCTTGGAAAAGTGTTGTATAGCCCAATGACCCATTTTCGTAAAAAGATGGTGAATTAGTCTAATTAAGGTAGAGTTCAAAGCCATTGAGGAAGTATCCTGTACAACTTTGACTACCTCTAGACTGCCCATTTGAATTATCACTCTAGCGAAGCTACTATCTTGGATAAAAGTCAACCCATCAAGAATTTCCCACAATTCAGCATCGAAAATTAAGCATGTGCCCAAATATATGTTAAATCCCATCAACCACTCCCCATTCCCATGCCTTAGAATTCCCCCAACTATAGCATATCCCGAATCAACCTTAACCACTCCATCAGTACAAAGCTGGATCTATCTATCTGGCATTAGAGTTATTAACCTTGGCTCTTGCTGCTTGGTCAAGTCCTTTCTATGAAAAGAGGTGAATTGTTTAGCCCAAGTATATGAAACCTTAATTATCTCATCTGCACTCCAAGTAGCTCCTTGGAAAAGGAAGAGGTTTTGATTCTTCCAAATTCTCCATATAAGCAATCCAAATAAACTTGACCAACTTACCTCACCAAAAATTGAATTAGAATGATACAAATTAGATTTCTAACCATTTATAAAGGTTCTCTGAAAAAAAAAACTCTAACAATTCTCAACCAGAATGACCTACAACCAAATTTATCTAACTACAGGACAATCTCTGATCACATGCAGAATGTCTTCAGAATGATATCCACGCATACCACAAGAACTATCATATCATATTGCTCTCTTTAAAAAAAAGTGAATAATTTTTAAGTTGCTACTTTTTTTTCAAAATATATATATAATTTTTAAAATATATTTAACTCATTTTTTGATACATAAGTCAATTTAATATTTTATATTATGAATATTTATTTGATTTTATTTCACTTAACTTTTCACTTGAAACTTAATCAAGTAATTTATAAACAGCATAGATAATGTCATATATTGTTGAAAGGAAAAAAAGAAAAAAAAAAGTTGGGAGTGTCAAAATTAGAAAGAGATAGATCCAGCAAAGGGGAAACGCTAAAAGAGCCGTCACGCAATGCAACAATATTTATGGTATATATATAATTATTATTATGGGGCTTCAACGAGGGCATCTTCTGGCGCTGATTTACAGCTCCTTGGGGGTCTCCTCCTGCTGCTGACCGTTTCCCTTCCTTTTGGGGCCCCTGCAAACCTCTTCGCACAACTTCCAATGTAACAAAAATATTCATCCATGCATATACCTACATTCTAACCATGCACCTATATGTACATTTATATGTTAATGTTATCGATGTGCATTGATAGAAAGCATGCATTGAAGGCATATATATTTGATAATCTCTTCTTGTTCTCGCTTCATGCTTTCTGCGTTTCGTTGTTTGTTGTTTATTGATGGAAGCCTAAATTTGATGGGCAATTGAAAGGGATCGAAATGGTTTTTGATACTGTATATGTTGATTTCTTATATACTTATTTTTATTGCATACATAATATTTAATCTCTGAATTATATATGTGTATATATATCAAACTAGTTTTTAGCCTTGAAAAGTTGTCATTATTTGCGTCGAGATGACCTCTTGTTAATATACATGATATTAGACTTCATAATCTTTGAAAAAGAAAAATTAAGAATATGTAAAAAAGAAAAAGGCTTTAAGAAAATGGGGGCAGATGAAATAACTAGAATATAAAAGGCTTTGAGAAGGAGATGAAATTTATTTATTTATTTATTTATTTATTTATTTTGTTCCATGATAGCTGTTGAAAATTGAATTTGATCTCAACTTCAAACCATAAACGTAAAATTTTACTAGTTAAAACCAGTTAACATTTCATGCTAGAAGTTAATAACAATGTAGTATACTTTCATTTTCTTTAGCATTTACTTACTTGGGAATGTAGATCATGATCCTTATTACTTTTGAATTCGAGATTTAACTCCTTTTGTTCATGTAGTTATCATTAAAAAGTGGCATCCTATGGATCAGAATTCAAATCTCAGCATTTTCAACCCATTCCTCTACTCTATCATGTTGCGGTTTCTTTTGTAATTGCAAATAAAAATGAATATTGCCAAATGAAAATTGAAATGAAACTGTAGCTATTGTACGTAATAAGAGAATGGATGCTAAAAATGTATGAATTTTGCTTCCGATGAACCTGCAGGTGTAGTTCAAACTTTGTGTTATTTATTTCTCTTCAAAGTTATTACAGATTGAATTTTTTTCCCAAGCTGTTTTACTTTATGAATAAGGTTTTTGATTCTGTTATTGCTTTGTTCCTCCTTATTCTGGCCAGTAGTCAATATGATTAATGTGTTATTAAACTTGTTTTGTTGAAATAGAATGCCAAGTGGAAGTCAACATGGTTTAAAAAAGGCTATTGAGGCCCTGAAGGACTCCACAAAAGTTGGATTGGCAAGGGTATGTAGCGATCAAAGAGTAGGTTTCGAACAGAAAACTTTTTCTACCATTATTTTGATTAATATCGTATTTTAAAAGATTATATTTATGCACTACAGGGAGTAGAGGTTGCCATTGTCAAGGCTACCGACCATAAAGAAGTAGTGCCAAAGGAGAGACATGTCAGGAGTGAGTGATGTTAAATCTGCTTTATTTAACTAATTTTCTGGACCCTTATTTTGAAGAAAGAAAAGTTCCAAAGTTTCAATCTATCAGAGTATTGTGATACGAGCATGCCCCGCGAACCTTATCGAACAAGTCTGTCAAGCCGAGCATTGACATGTTGGCAAGCTGATCCCAGCTTGTTTCCAGCACCACGAGCTCCGTCCAGCTCAAATCCAACTTATTCGAGCTCAATCCAACTTGCCTGAGCTAAACCGAGCTCACTCCTAGCTCATATTCAGCTCACGAGCTAAACCTTAGCTCAACTTCAGCTTAGGAGTTTAATCTCAGCTCAACTTTAGCTCACGAGCTAAAGCTTAGCTCATTTTAGTTTAACCCGATTTTGTCTTTAATGCATTAAATAAAATTTGCACATATTTATTTAAGCATTAAACTTGTCTTATATTAATATTTGTTATTAATATGTCATAGATATCACATAACTTAAATGTGTTCACATTGTGCTGAATTTATGTGTGTTCACATGATGTCTTATGAATTGTTTTATTTCTTGTAGGTACAATGTTCATGGACGGCGCAATGAATGCTTGAAGAAACATCTCTTTTGGACATCCCACATGCATGAATGAACAACATTTAATTAGGTGCATGCATGACCAGATTCAAGGTGTTTACAAGTTCATGTATTTGTCAAATACATGAATGCACAAAATACATGAACGTTTGGGTTCAAATGCACATTCGATTACATGAATGATGAAGATTCATGCATGAATGTATCTAGAAGATCCAATCCCTTTGGACAGCACACATGCATGGATGGAAGGAAATTAATGCAAGTTCATGTAAGGCTTGGTGCAATGTATGAAGAGGTGCATGTAGAATTGAGGTTCAATGGACGGCATTTAAGGGAGTACATGTATTGGAGACGTTCATGCAAGTAGGGGCTATTTAATGTTCATGTTTTTGAAGGTTCATGGACCGAATTTATGGAGGAACATACATTGGGACGTTTCATGCATGATCCATGGATTTTCAAGCTAACCATTCAAGTATTTCAAGGTGCATTAAAGCTTCATTCGGCCAAGGGGGATGATGGAACATTAAAGGGCTGCACATTCATGGATATTCATGATTTTTCTTCTAGAATTATCTAGGTGTTTATGGCCGAATTTCTTATCTTCTAAGCTTGTCCATTCAGCTACTTTTATTTAGGCTATAAATATATGTTATTTCATTTGTAAGAGGTTAGACTTTTCACTCAATGAAACTTTGTTAAACTTTCATGGAATTTGTGAGATTTCTTTCTCTCATATTTCGTTGAGGACTTCGTTGGCTTATCTAGGAAGCCTAGTGGCGTCAACCCTGTTCTTCACTATCCCGAACTTATCACTATCAAATAGTGTGGCGTTCACCCATATACCGAGGTTCCTACTTTGTTAAGTAGTGGGTCGAGGTTCTATCATTTTCATCCTCCACCTTGAAAGCCTATAAGCATTTGGGTCGATATTTTCTAATATCGGTTCGTGCTTGCTTTTAAGAACCCTTTCTTCCATATCCATCATCTATTAACTTCTTTCACTTTCCCTTCCAACTTAACCGAACCTATACATATTATTCTTATCCATAAACCATCACAGAACCATTATACATAGCTTCCGTCCTATTTTCCCATCAACTTCATTTCAAAAGCGAATTGAACGATACTTTCTCGTAGACGATCGGGCAACTCAGCATACGACTCGACTCTCCCTGAGCCGGTTCGTATCATTTGGTATCAGAGCTACGAAAACAAGAAGATCGTGCAACGAAATTAATCTCGGGCTAGTCCAAGTGAACGCAAGTAAGTAGGATCCGGAATAAAAAAGAGTATAGAAAAAAAATTCGTATACTGAAGTTTTCTCATTTCGATTAGTTTGTTGTTGTTATTATAAAAACAAAAATCTACGTAGCCGAAGAAAAAAAATCGTGTACAAAAGTGTTTCTATTTTATTTAGTTTGCTGAAATAGTACAAAAAAAAGTTATACAAGTTAAAAAAAATTCGAAAAAAAATTCAAAAAAAATCTGAAAAAAAAGTGTTTTATGCAATTCGATTGTTGTTCGAATGTTAAAGCCCTTGGTTTGATATCGTTCCCGATTCATCTTCTATTCTAATCTCATCCACGCGACACTTTTTTTTACCCAATTTCCTTTTCTTTCAGCCAACTCGTAACCCTCATATGTTATCCTTTGTAAAACCATTTGAAATCGACCCTCAATACTAGAGATCAAGTCATACTAAGTCTGTTACAAGGTTATAAGAGGAGAAAGGAGCGGGAAAAGGCATAAGCGAGTGAGATCAATCGAGTGGAGGTAAAAGCCAAACGAGTGTAAACACGAGCGGGAGTGACACCTTTTTTTTTCTTCTTCTTTCCGAGCGAAATTGTGAGGTTTGTGGTGAGATACTTAATTTTTTTTATTTTGTTTTGTGATCTAACATTTTCTTATTAGCAACAAAAATCATGTCACGCGAAGAGTTCACTGAATCGGAATACCAATACTTGGTTCAAGAAATGCGAAGAATGGCGACTAAACGAGACCAAAGTGATCGAGTTTCTTCAAGTCGTAAAACGGAACTAAGAACCCCACGGAGATATACCCCCAACTACTACCTGAAAAAAAGTTCCAATCATGATTCCTTTTCGTCATCTACTTCGAGACAAAGAGATCCATACTATGACTCATATTCATCAGCGAATTCGAGAAGTGACTTCGATCGAAAGTCTTTTTCATCAAGAAATTCGAGAAGACGAGAAGCCAATTACGATTTTGATTCGTTCTAAGATGGCGTTCGAAGAGAAAGACATACTCCTACTAGATCTTCAAAGAAAACTTACTCAGAGTATTCTTCACAAAGTTTTGATTGTGAATCATACGCAAATAGTTCTTCATCTTTTGAACAAAATTTGTATTCTCATCGTTCTTTTATACATTCTTGTAAAGAGAAAACAAAGAAAAGAAAAGAAAAAGCAAAAGAAGAAAAAGAAAATGAAATAAAAAGAAAAGAGGGACAATAGGCAAGTAAGAATCTTGAGAGAACTTGAAAAAGCCTTTGAAAAAGCCTTTGAAAAGCAAAAAGAAAATGAAAAAGAAAATGAGATTGAAAAAGAGAATGAAAAGAAATTTGAGAGTGAAAAAGAAGATGAAAAAGAAATTGAAACAAAAGAAACGAGTGATTCAGAAGAAAAAGAATCGAGTGAGAAAACAAGTGAGCAAGTGAGGATTATTTCTACTAACCCACCTATTCGATCTTCTTATGAATTAACTTTTCAGGTTCCTAGAAGTTGGTGCGACCAATTCCATCTACATTACCTTCCAAACGAGAGGTGTTTTAGGTTGTTCGAAAAAGGTAAGTTCGCGAATGACTACCACCCACTTGCGATCGAAGGTAAGGAAGGTAAGGATTCTTTGTTTATCGAATCAAAGTCACTTGATTTGGATAATTTTTGTTCACTTACTGTTGTTAACGAATTTGTTTTAAAAGGTGCCATATACAGCTTTTCTTATGACGATTACTACATTGGCAAATTTGTTGACAACATTGGATTAGTTTTCTCTAAGCGAATTTTGAACATGTTTGATCAAAGTCTATCACGTAAAAATTCCAATGTGTTTGACCCTGCAAACTTTTTGAACTCATGTGTTAAATCTTTATGTTTAAATATGCCTGCTCAATTGATTTGTGATAAATCTGCCTGTTTGAAAAGTTGCTTGTTCGTTAAAAATTCTTTGTTTGGCATCCAGGTTAAAAGATCTTCACATGATATGTGCAATTGTGTTCTTCATGAAGAATCTTT
The DNA here is from genome assembly GCF_007990345.1 of Gossypium hirsutum. Lineage (NCBI taxonomy): Eukaryota > Viridiplantae > Streptophyta > Magnoliopsida > Malvales > Malvaceae > Gossypium > Gossypium hirsutum. The sequence continues at coordinate 94,635,878 of NC_053428.1, read as the reverse complement.
GAGTTTTTGTGTGAAATTTCCATGTAGTGATTTGCATTCTCGATTAATACTCTTGAAGTATGAACCTTTGCATTTTGGTATGCTCGGTTTTGTCAAATCAACATGTGTGTTTAAACTAGTGAAATATAATTCGTGTGGTGAGTTGATTATATCTTTTTCTAATATGTTGCTTGTTGGAATTCCTAAACAAGTTCGTGTGTTCAAGCCTGGTATTTGCTACGTGAATTCATTTTATGGAAACATTAAGCACTTTGCATCATTTGCAATCAAAATATGTTTGCTTGATGTTCAAACTTTTGATAAGAAGGTGAAATTCAATGATTTGGGTTTCAATTTTGATTCATTTATTAAACACCTTGTTTGGCAACATCTGAAATTTTCGTTTCATTTTGAGAAGGTAAGGCCAACCTATGTTTTTGGAATTGAATCAAATTTCCATGGTAACTTTCCATTTCCATTTAAGTCCATAGTTTTCGATAATACTAACCAGTCTTATTTTTGTGAATTCCACCCCTCGAGGAGCAAGACATGTCATGGTGCGTCACCACCTATTCAAATTTATTGGAGTAATAGGTTTTTCTTACGTTATCTATCCAAAGAGAGAAGATTCATTTTGACCGAGAAAGGTAAACCCAATCCTCAATTGTCTTCTCTTCATATTCGTCAAGGTAAGTCATCTGAAAATTTTCAAATATCTTTGCTCAATTCGATTGAAGTTGAAAATTCCATTGATTTGTTGTTTGGAAATTATTTATACTGTGATGTGATGGATTTTTCCTTTTGGAATTGTAATGATGTGATTATTATGTTGGAATTTGGAGACAACCCTCATGTTGTTCAAAAACGAAAGAAAGAGTTAGCATACCTGTGGCCATGGCATGCCTTGCATGAGCAAGACAAGGGATCAAATCAGTTGCTATATTCGATTAAAGAAATTAAAATGTTTTGGATGAGGAATAATGTGTTTAAGTGCCTGCCATCATTCACAACCAATTATTCCTTGATCCAACTTAGTTTTCATGTTTGCAATGATGGTCTAATGAAACTCTTTGATAAATTTACGTATGCTTGCTTTGCCCAATTGAGATTTTTGGCATATGTTCGATTGAATGAATTTTTTATGAACTATCGAACACATTTGAATTTGACTCCTTTGAGTTTCTTTTTACCGGCTGTGGTAAGAATTTTTCAGGTTTGTGTGACATCTTCCATCCCATTTGATCGAGGAAAACCATGCACGAGTTAAAGTTCTCCCATGGACAAACAGCTCGACTTGAGCACAAGTCGCCTAAAAGAGGGGGGGATGATATGAGCACGCCCCACGAACCTTATCGAACAAGTCTGTCAAGCCGAGCATTGACATGTTGGCAAGCTGATCCCAGCTTGTTTCCAGCTCCACGAGCTCCGTCCAGGTCAAATCCAACTTATTCGAGCTCAATCCAACTTGCCTGAGCTAAACCGAGCTCACTCCTAGCTCATATTCAGCTCACGAGCTAAACCTTAGCTCAACTTCAGCTTAGGAGTTTAATCTCAACTCAACTTTAGCTCACGAGCTAAAGCTTAGCTCATTTTAGTTTAACTCGATTTTGTCTTTAATGCATTAAATAAAATTTGCACATATTTATTTAAGCATTAAACTTGTCTTATATTAATATTTGTTATTAATATGTCATAGATATCACATAACTTAAATGTGTTCACATTGTGCTGAATTTAGGTGTGTTCACATGATGTCTTATGAATTGTTTTATTTCTTGTAGGTACAATGTTAATGGACGACGCAATGAATGCTTGAAGAAACATCTCTTTTGGACATCCCACATGCATGAATGAACAACATTTAATTAGGTGCATGCATGACCAGATTCAAGGTGTTTACAAGTTCATGTATTTGTCAAATACATGAATGCACAAAATACATGAACGTTTGGGTTCAAATGCACATTCAATTACATGAATGATGAAGATTCATGCATGAATGTATCTAGAAGATCCAATCCCTTTGGACGGAACACATGCATGGATGGAAGGAAATTAATGCAAGTTCATGTAGGGCTTGGTGCAATGTATGAAGAGGTGCATGTAGAATTGAGGTTCAATGGACGGCATTTAAGGGAGTACATGTATTGGAGACATTCATGCAAGTAGGGGCTATTTAATGTTCATGTTTTTGAAGGTTCATGGACCGAATTTATGGAGGAACATACATTGGGACGTTTCATGCATGATCCATGCATTTTCAAGCTAACCATTCAAGTATTCAAGGTGCATTAAAGCTTCATTCGGCCAAGGGGGATGATGGAACATTAAAGGGCTGCACATTCATGGATATTCATGATTTTTCTTCTAGAATTATCTAGGTGTTTATGGCCGAATTTCTTATCTTCTAAGCTTGTCCATTTAGCTACTTTTATTTAGGCTATAAATATATGTTATTTCATTTGTAAGAGGTTAGACTTTTCACTCAATGAAACTTTGTTAAACTTTCATGGAATTTGTGAGATTTCTTTCTCTCATATTTCGTTAAGGACTTCGTTGGCTTATCTAGGAAGCCTAGTGGCGTCAACCCTGTTCTTCACTATCCCGAACTTATCACTATCAAATAGTGTGGCGTTCACCCATATACTGAGGTTCGTACTTTGTTAAGTAGTAGATCGAGGTTCTATCATTTTCATCCTCCACCTTGAAGGCCTATAAGCATTTGGGTCAATATTTTCTAATATTGGTTCGTGCTTGCTTTTAAGAGCCTTTTCTTCCATATCCATCATATATTAACTTCTTTCACTTTCCCTTCCAACTTAACCGAACCTATACATATTATTCTTATCCATAAACCATCATAGAACCATTATACATAGCTTCCGTCCTATTTTCCCATCAACTTCATTTCAAAAGTGAATTGAACGATACTTTCTCGTAGACGATCAGGCAACTCAGCATACGACTCGACTCTCCCTGAGGCGGTTCGTATCATATTGCCAAAATGTTACAAAAACAGTGTATAATTAAGTAAAAAGCCTTTGATTTTACAAGGAAGCAAGATGCATGAAATATTTTTACTTGCTCACAATTGTGCAGAAAGGGAGCTTATGGCTGATAGCTCCTTTTGCTCATTCATTCAACTAGAAAGAGCAATACATTTATAACCAAATACATCACTAAATACTGCCTACTACCACTAAGTAGCCTAGTAATTTGTAAAACATTGCTTGTGCACATAAACAAGCCACCTAAACTAGTAATTCAAGTACCTAAACACTTCAAGCTTTTATCAGCTTGTTCATTTTCAACTAAGTTTAATTACAATGTAACTCGACAAAAAACTTGTTAATGCAGCATGCACAAGAGCTGCAACATGCAAATAGCCTGCATGCACTTTAACAAAAACATAACAACAGCATGGTTGGCCACTTCTCAGCAGGATCTATATCACTCGTATTCTAATCAACTCAATAGTTAAATTTATTCTTTCTGCTTATTGACGGGTTATTATTGACTTTCTAGGAGCCTGCAATTTTCTTTGTCTTCAACATTATTCTTTTAGAATATAAAAATGCTAACCCTTTCTTGTCTTCAGCTATCTTGGCTGCTGTTTCAAATCGCTCTGATGCCGCTTTCTGCATACACACTCTATTGAAGCGTCTTGCTAAAACCCATACTTGGACGGTACCTCTGTATCTCATAACCCAGCCTCAGTTACTTCGCATTCACCATAGTGCAAATCCACATAATAGGTTGTTGAGATTTGGCCTGCAATGCAACATTGAACCGTTGGCAGCTTGGAAGTATGCATGAAGCAGTAGCAGCTCAGCCTAAAGGGCACGATCGAGCTGAGTTCAAGAGCAGCATCTAGCTTAGCTGCCTTGTTTCATTTTGTTACTTTGGTTCATATGTAACTTGATCAAGTTAGCTTGTAACTTGACACCAAAGTTTGTAGAGTTCGATGGATGTAAGGCTGGCCATACCAGCTTACTTTGTCTTGTAATTTAAGTTAACTTAAGTCTCTTATTAGTGGGAGTAGGTAAATCATTAAGTAATGGTCATTTGACTTGTTAACTTTGTATTTATTTTCATCATCAATCAATGAAAATTGCTGTTGATTTTCTCATCCCTTTTTAGTGCTCAAGTTCTTTGCTTTTTGCTCTTGGTTTCATTTTAGTTCTTAAGCAAATAGGTTGTTATTTTTTGTGTTGTTGCTGCCAATGTTCTAACAAATGGTATCAAGAGCCTAAGTCTTTGAGGGCCTTCTCTTGTTGGTTATTGTTTTTTTGTGAAATCAAGCTTAAGAAAGTAGGAAACCGAAGCTGTTGAACTTGTTGCAGCAGGATGAGCTTCACACCACCTCCACCTCCTGTGTTCACTAGTGAGAACTACCACATTTGGGTGGAAAAAATGAAGACTTACCTTCAGGCGCACGATTTGTGGAGTGTAGTGGAGAATGATGCCGAGCCACCTCTATTGAGAGCCAATCCCACTGTTGCTCAGATGAGACAGCATGCTGAGGAGTCTGCCAAGAAGCCTAAAGCCATGGCCTGCTTGCAGAATAGAGTGTCTGATGTGATCTTTACTCGCATTATGGCATGTGACTCACCTAAGCAAGCTTGGGACAGGTTGAAGGAGGAATTCATGGGGTTTGAGAAGACTAGACAGCAACAGTTGATTAATCTGAGGAGAGATTTTGAGAATCTCAAGATGAAAGATGCTGAGACCATTAAGCAGTATACAGATAGAATAATGGCCACAATGAACAATATAAGGTTGCTTGGTGTAGACTTTGCTGAAAGTAGGGTGGTTGAGAAGGTAATCACCACACTTCCTGAGAGATTCGAGTCTAAGATATCCTCATTGAAGGACTCGAGAGACCTCACCACCATTTCTCTATCAGAATTGGTGAACTCACTTTATACTTTGGAGCAGAGAAGGGCTAATAGGCAGGAAGAACACTCTGAGGGAGCCTTCCAAGCAAGGGCCAAAGACAGTTTCAGTGCAAATCAAAAAGGCAAGAAGCCTTGGCTTGACAAGAAGGACAAATTCAGAAGGGATTCAAGCAAGAGGAGCTACCTACCATGCACTTATTGCAAAAGAACCACACACTTAGAAAAAAACTGTTGGAGAAGACCAGATGTTCAATGTTGGAAATGCAAGCAATATGGTCATGTTAAGAAACTTTGTAGGAACAAAGGCAGAGTACCAATACAGCAACAAGATCAGGCACATCCTGCTGAGGATCAACAAGCTCAAGAGAAGCATGTTTTCAGTGCATCTTCCCTTACAACCACAAGCAAAGCCAAATGTAGTTGGCTTATAGATAGTGGCTGCTCACATCACATGGCTGCTGATGTGAACCTATTTAAGGAGCTTACAGGAGTTTTAGCTCAAGGATTAGAATTGGCAATGAGAGCTTAATTGAAGCTAAAGGCTGGGGTGATGTGTTGATCAGCTCAAGCTCAGGCAACAAGCTGATTATTGATGTGTTGTATGTGCCCGATATAGACCAAAACTTGCTCAGTGTTGGTCAGTTGATAGAAAAAGGCTATTCTTTGTTCTTTAGAAGTGGTTCCTGTGTTATTAAAGATTTTCTTGGTTAGGAAATTGCCAGAGTACCTATGGCAGACAAGTGTTTCATGTTGGATGTTAGTCAGCTTGAAAAAAGGTCATATTTGAGCCAAAGTGACAGTGCTGGCCTATGGCACAGGAGGCTAGGCCATGCCAATTTCAGGTCACTTGATTTGCTGCATAAGCTTGGTTTGGCAAAGGATATGACCAAGGTCGAGCCACTTGAAGGTGTTTGTGATGTCTGTCAACTTGGCAAGCAAGCTAGGTTTCCTTTTCCAATTGATCAAGAATGGAGAGCTCGAGAGAAGCTTGAACTGGTGCATTCTGACATTTGTGGCCCAATGAAGACCCCTTCACTGAATGAAAGTAAGTACTTTGTACTTTCATTGATGATCTAACCAGATTCTGTTGGATTTTCTTCTTGAAATAGAAGTCTGATGTGTTTGAAGCTTTTGGAAAGTTCAAAGCCATGGTTGAAAACCAAGTTGGTTGTAGGATCAAGACATTAAGAACAGACAATGGGGTTGAGTATCTGTCTGATAGATTCAAGAGGCTATGTGAGCAGGCTGGGATCCATCATCAGCTAACCACAGTGTACACTTCTCAGCAAAATGGAGTGTGTGAAAGGAAGAATAGGACTGTAATGGATATGGCTAGGTGCTTGCTGTTCCAAAGCAAGCTTCCAAACTCATTTTGGGCAGAGGCTGTCAATAGCTCGGTGTATCTGCTCAACAAGCTCCCAACACATGCTGTCAAGGATAAGACACCCTTTGAAGCATGGCATGGACTCAAACCATCTGTCTCTCATTTGAAGGTCTTTGGATGTGTGTGCCATGTCCTTGTACCTGCAGAAAGAAGGACCAAGCTCGAGAAGAGGTCTGTTCCTTATATTTTTTTAGGCTATAGCAGTCACAAGAAAGGCTATAGAGTCTATGATCCTTCAACAATGAAGATTTTGGTAAGTAGAGACATCAGATTTGATGAAAAGAATATTTGGAACTGGGATGGTTCGAATGCAAGTCAGTTTGAAGAGGATTCGGCTGAAGGCAACTTGGAGCTAATTGAAAGTGAGCCTAGTAATGGCAATGTTGATGACCTTCCTGTGAGAGGTACTAGGTCCATTACTGATGTTTATCAGAGATGCAATGTGGCCATTGTGGAGCCTTCGAGCTATGAAGAAGCAGCTAGGGACATGAATTGGAAGAAAGCTATGGAAGTAGAAATGGACATGATTCAAAAGAATCAGACTTTGGGACTTGGTTGAGAGACCAAAAAAGAAGGTTATTGGAGTTAGATAGGTCTTTAAAGCAAAATTCAATGCTGATGGCTCATTGAACAAACACAAGGCAAGGTTGGTGGTTAAGGGGTATTGCCAGCAGTATGGAGTTGATTTTGAAGAGA